>NW_026068039.1:3818981-3829203 GCF_014885135.2 Alexandromys fortis | reverse complement strand
ATAGATACATGCTGTTTGTGCTGATGCCCCTGCATGGAGACAGTTCTGAGATGGGACAACAAATGTTACAACTAGTTTTCCTAGGACTTGACCATTAGATTAATTTTCTTAGGGTTCTCTGAAGATGCTGTTGCCCCAGACAATAGGAAGCAGTCTAGAGAACAAAACATCCACACTCTCAAGAGGTGGGTTGGGTGATTTTTGGTTATTCGGTAAGTTATAAATGTTTGTCATCATTTAGGGAGGGATATAAGATAAAAAAAGACTTATCCTACTGCACCTATTGGTTTTGTGGGAGCCTAGGCAGTTTGGATGCTCACCTTACTAGACCTGGATGGAGGTGGGTGGTCCTTGGACTTCCCACAGGGCAAGGAACCCTGATTGCTCTTTGGGCTGACGAGGGAGGGGGACTTGATTGGGGGAGGGGGAGGGAAAGGGGAGGTGGCGGTGGGGAAGAGACAGAAATCTTTAATTAATTAATAAAGAAATAAATAAATTAAAAAAAGATAAAAAGACAACTATTAACCCCAAATATTTTACATTGGTGTGGATTTTGATATACTGATACAAATTTAAAGTTATTTTTGTTATACTGTATTTATGATTCTACTCTTATTTGGGGTATTGTGCTCATTTAAAACTGTAATGCATAATTAAGAAATGCAGGTTAGTAGCTAGTCATCTATAATAATCAAATTTGTAGTCATATTAGGTGTTCTCAAGGTTAAAAAGATATAGATAGGTGACCTTCAAACATGCCAGAGATCTACAAAATATGACATTTAAGATGTTTTAACAACATAAAGCTTTGCACAACATTAAGACATTTCTGCTCCTGGCAGTACCAATCTACTTAATAAAAGGATGATGGGCATCAAAGAACCTCTATCAAGTTTGCTTTCAATATGGCAAAGCTAGCCATTTCGGCAAGAAACTGTTCTTGCCTTGACTGCTAATAGTATACTGCTCAAAATGGACACGCAGAACACAAAGGAAAGTGACTGTCAAATTTTTCCAAGGCAAGGTAGGACAATTCTTCAAAATTCCTGCTTCACAGAAAAGTCTGCCAGATATACTAGGCCTGTAGGCCAAGGATGAATGCCCCAATATTTCAGAGGAACACTGGGTGACTGTTCATAATGCCAGATGTCTCTGTTATTTCTATAGTTTTGGAAGTGGCTTGCATTGCACTTCCTATTTAATCAGATACTATTATATCCTTCTTGGATCTTTGATGGAGTTGAAGACTGATAGTTATAGTTACAGTTTTCCTTAGTTATGATAGAAAGTAAATTAGGTGCAAACCTTTGGACTCACCAAGATAGGGTAAGTAATGGAGTATTTTCTCTGAATCTTTCAAATACAAATGGACTGGAAATTTTAAATGTAATTCTTACTTGACAATTGTTCTTATTGTATATAATTTTTACTATGTTAAGGCTAAAACCTTTTCTTTTTATTTAGGCAAAAGGGGGAAATGTTGTGGAATAAAATATTTGTTTAACTATGTAATGATGTGTTACATTTGTTTGTGTTGCAGAATAATTGTTTAGTGATGTTAAGATATGCTACATTTGTTTGTGCTGCATTTGTGTAACTATGCAAAGATGTGCTACATTTGTTTTACCTTGCCTGCCTAAGGCACCTGATTGGTCTAATAAAAAGCTGAACAACCAATAGGCAATAGGGGGCTAGGTGGGGCTGGCAGGCAGAGAGAATAAGTAGTAGGAGGAATCTAGGCTCAAGAGAGAACAAGGGAGAAAGAAAGAAAGAGAGATCTGGGACCAGTGAGACAGGCAGTTACCAGGAAGCCAGACACAGAGAAAGCAGGAAAGTAGGACACACAGAATGAAAGGAAGGTAAAGAGCCCTATGGCAAAATGTAGAGAAAGAGAAACAGGTTAAATTAAGTTCTAAGAGCTAGTGGACAAGCATAAGATAAGACTAAGCATTCATAATGAATAATAAGTCTCCATGTCTTTATTTGGGAGCTGGTTTATAGCCCCAAAAGAAAGCCTGCTACAACAATGGCTATGTCTTTTCAATCCATGGTAAGTCTTTTGACCTTAACATCTTATTTTTTAAGAGTGTATGCTCCTGCTCTAACAGGTTTCCAGTCTGGATACTTCCTAGTGCATCTCCACCATGTTCTCAGGACATCCTTCTGTTCTCTAGATTCTCTGTGAACAGGTGGCTAGATTTTCAGGCTTCATTTGCCTGAAATGTTTGACTAGAGGAGGTCACATCATTACAGCTGATGAGGGTGCCCCTCTCAGAGCACACCATGCTTTCCCTATCCATCAGGACACTGGCTGCTGCATAAGGATATTTTCTTAGTTAGGGTATCTGTTGTTGTGATGAAACACTATAATTAAAGCAAGGAACGAAGTAATTTATTTCAGCTCACAGCTTGCAACTCCCAGGTCGTACTCCATCACTAAAGAAAATCAGGGCAGGAACTAAGACAGGAACCTGCAGGCAGGAACTTTAGCAGAAGCCATGGAGGAACACTGCTTATTGGCTTCCCCTTATTGCTCAACCTCCTTTCTTTTACAATTCAGGACCACTTACCTGCTCAGGGGTGACACCACAGTGGGCAGGGTCCTTCCACATCAACCATCAATCAAGAAGTGCCATACAGACTTGCCTACAGGTCAATCTGATGGTGGCATCTTGTCAATTAAGATTCCCTCTTCCCAGACATGTCTAGGTTTTTGTCAAGTTGACAAAAATAAAATCAACCTGGATATTTTCTTTCCAAATCTCATTCACTTCTCCACTTTTTTCTTAGAATATATCTCTGAAAAGTAATCAATTATTTGATAACACAGATGTGTAAGTCACACAACAAAGGCATGATGGATGTTTGATTCTTTTGCTTTGCAACCTCTTTAAAAATTAATGCTGGACTTCATGGCCATTAGAAACACTTGCAGAGATTCAGTTCCCAGCACCCACAAGGCAGCTCACAACTGCCTGTAACACCAATCCCAGGCATCCCATGCTCTTTTGGCCTTCATGGGTACTGGATGCATAAGATATACATTCATACACACATGTAGACACTCAGGTACATAAAATAGGAACAAATAAGCCTTTAAAAATATTGCTCATCACAAGCAAGGAACTCAGGACCGCGAGGGGTGCACCCATACAGTGAGACAAGGGGGATGTTCTATCGGGAACTCACCAAGGCCAGCTGGCCTGGGTCTGAAAAAGCCTGGGTTAAAACCTGTCTCGCTGAACATAGTGGACAATGAGGACTACTGAGACCTCAAGAACAATGGCAATGGGTTTTTGATCCTACTGTACCTATTGGTTTTGTGGGAGCCTAGGCAGTTTCGTGGATGCTCACCTTACTAGACCTGGATGGAGGTGGGTGGTCCTTGGACTTCCCACAGGTCAGGGAACCCTGATTGCTTTTTGGGCTGACGAGGGAGGGGGACTTGATTGGGGGAGGGGGAGGGAAAGGGGAGGCGGCGGTGGGGAAGAGACAGAAATCTTTAATAAATAAATTAATTAATTAAAAAATATTGCTCGTCTTTTTAAAGATTCCTTGAGGATTTTTTAATTAGCACAATAAACTCATCTTCTTTTGGATCATTTGTGTTTCGGTCCATCATAGTTACAGTCCTTATTTGTGGTCCAGTCGTCCTGTCTTTGGCCAGTGGGAGCCCCTGTGTTTACCCTTTAGCACGGCCTCAGTCACCACTGTGAAGGTCATTGCTTTTGCTCCGGGAAACTGTTGTGGTTCTGTCTGTTTCCTGCTCAGTGGGTACCTAGGACCAGCCTTTCCTCCAGAGAGCCCTGCTTCTTTAGTCAGGGAATGGTTTTTTGAGACGGTATACATGCTTATGAGAAAAACTGTTCTAATTAGTATGCACAGCATTGTTGCTGCTGTATAAAATAAATAGTCCTACTCCAAGGTTATGAAGAATTAGAAAATGCTTACTAAAGTAAACCTCTCAATGGGCCCAGAGAATACAATAGACATGGAAGAATATCAAGCTGAGGATCCAGAAAATAAAATCAAACAAATTCCTAAGATACAGAACAAAATGGCAAAGAGAAAAACACACAGCAAAAAAATGTTTTAAGAAGCGTAGGGAACAGTTTCCAGAGCTTCAGTGTTCAACTACAGAAATTCCAGAAGAAAAAAGAAAAGAGATAACAACATTTAAAAAGTTAATAATAAGCATGTGTGCAGTGGATCCTGTGCTGAAGAGTTTGACAGCAGGGTTCATCTAACCATGGGTTAAGGTTCATGGGGAAACCGCACCTGTGCTGAGGAGGCACTGACTTTCTTGACATTGTTCCTAATATAACGAGGAAAAGAAACTGTTTGTGTAGTGTTTCTGTTATAGGGGGTACCACAGGTGATCTAGGGGTGCTTTGAAGTATGAGAACAAATACCACAACACTATATAGAAAGAGTGAATGTCTGTGGATTCTGCTATCCATGGGGAGTCCTGAGGGGCGTCCCCTCAGATGCGAGGTGTGAAATCCCATCTTCTGGGCATGACACAGCTTTGCCAGCCTGAGGTCAAAGCAGCTGTGATTATCTGAAAGTAGAGTCCACTCGCATTCCCTGTGGAAGCAGGAAGGACTCGGGATGGGAGGTCCACAAGGCAAGAAGACCTGCCCCTCCTTCAGGGTGTGTGTGTGTGTGTGTGTGTGTGTGTGTATGTGTGTGTGTGTGTGTGTGTTTATGTGCAGGTTTGCGTGAACTAGCCTTTTTTTTTTTTTCCTTTTTGGTTTTTTGAGACAGGGTTTTTCTGTGGCTTTGGAGCCTGTCCTGGAACTAGTTCTTGTAGACCAGGCTGGCCTCGAACTCACAAAGTTCTACCTGCCTCTGCCTCCCGAGTGCTGGATTAAAGGTGTGCGCCACCACCACCTGGTGCGTGAACTAGTCTTTTACATTATCTGCTCCTTTTAGCAACCCACTTAAAGGCATTGGCCACCAAGCTAGATGGGTGGATCTGGTCTGCCACTACCCTCTACCTGGGGTGAACAGACTTAGACTCCCCAGGAAAAGTAACACCACATCAAGGGCCAGCCACACTGTTTGGCCTGAAGGTAACCTGGAAGTATGTGTGACTGAATCAGCTTCCTTCCTAAAACAGGCTCTGCAGAGATGTGCTTCATCTTCAGTAATCTACCTGAGATCAGCTTCTATGTGGATCATTATGTCCTTTTTTTGGACTTTAAAAAACGATTTCATCTTTAATTACGTGTGTTAGAAACAAAGCAACAGTCTCTGTCACACAGAGGAGCACGTGAGCAAAGGAGAGCAACCGCAGGGCAAGGCGAGTTCTTTTTCTGGGGGTGGGAGGGTGTGCCATGACCCAAACTGGGTTAGCACGCACCCTGGGGTAGAAAGCTGACTTCTTGTTTAGTCTGATGACTGTGTCTGTTCTTCATTGGCTGGGGATCCAACTACGCAGTCCTTGAATTTCACATTTTTTATTAGATTAGATTATGTTTGAGTGGCCTGCCTACATGTCTGACTATGTACCATGTGTAAGGTCAGAATTGGGCATCAGATCCCTTAGAACTGGAGTTGGGGCGGTTGTGAATCACCATATGGGTACCGGGAATTGAACATGGGTTCTCTGTGAGAGCAACAAGTGCCCTTAACTATTAAGCCATCTTTCCCACCCCGAGGCTTTCTTGATTGACTAGTTTTAAAGGAATCAGCACAAAGGAAATGAAGGAAAGGGAGAAAGGGTTGACTGCTCAGGGCCACCGAATTCTAGGAATGGAGATGGGGCGTGTATAAACAAAAGTTTTACCTGGGGAAGGAGATTAAAAGATGTGAAAGTTTTATAAGATGTGGGAGAATACAGATGGAGAAGATTTATGGAATATTTGCTCTTGGCAAGCTAGCTACCTTTGATAGGGAAAAAAAGCACCTTTCTTACATATGTGCCTGTGTGTGAGTGTGTACACATGAATGCAGTGCTTACGGAGGCCCTAGGAGGGAATTAGCTCCCCTGGGGCTGGAGTCACAAGACACTGTGACCTGTTAGACTTGGGTGCTGGGAATAGAACAGGAGTCCTCGCAAGAGCAGGATGTGCTCTAAACAGCTGAGTCTTCTCTTGTGTCGTGTTCAGTTGTTTATGAAAGTCTACGTATATGAACACCTGTGCAGGAGATCAAGAGCACGACAGTCGTGTGTGACCCCTCCTGGGATCTACCAAAGCAGGCAATGCGCCGCTTCTCTGAAAGCCATCTACTTTCTGGGAACTACAGGGCTTACAGGTAGGAAAGAGGTTGTTACTGAGGGAAGAACGGGTATGAAGGATCTGTATAATAAGGCACTGGAGAGCGGCTCTTGGTGGGAAAGAGCCTGTGAGGTTTCTTGTCGGCCTGCCGTGGAGATAGTGGAACTTAGGCCTGCTCTCCACCTACTTCTGAGTAGCCAGTAAAAATCCAAGAGGCCCTTCTACAGTTGGGAAAACCAAAAGGATGATGACTGCAAAACACAAACAGCATTCCGAAAACTCTGGAACTTCAAACATCAGTGCCATCCCCGAAGCTTCACTGGGCACAGGGACACTCCTCTGCTCGCAGCTCGTGGTGTGTGCTTTCAGACCACAATGGAGCGTCCACAATATTCTCTCTAAGGGTCTTAGGCAAAACCTAAATATTCACTATCCAAAATCCTCCCCTTTCCAACAGTCTGCAGATTCCTGACCTTGGGATATGGTAGCAATGTTCCCTCTGCTCAATGACCTTATGACCCACCCAATCTTCAATCTAAAAGAGCCCAAGGGCCAAGCAGGATTAAATTTTTTTTTTCTGAAAACTCACTTGCAGACATATCCCGGTAAAAGATCAGACCTGTAACATAATGTCCAAAGATAAAACAAAACAAAAAATGAACTTGAACAAAAATTAGCAGGTTAAAGGAGGTAAAGACATCAGCTTGCCAGATTTATCAGCTACACCAGAACCTCTAAGACAAAGGAACAGTTCTAAAGACCTGGGCTACTAGACCCAACCTCATGTCATGTGGCTGTAAGAGGAAGGCATTTCTAAAGTTATACGGACTCAAATAATTAACCCATATTATCTATATTCAAAAAATTTGCTCTGGAGTCACAGCAAACAAAGGAATAAGCTCAGAAAAAAAGGGAAATATAGACACGTGTGCCAGCTACATGTGACCCAGGAGAAACGGCCAAGGCAAGAATGAAAATAAATAAATTCTTCAGAATAATGGAGCTTTGTCTGTCGTTTAGAGAGAGTTGTTAGGCCCATCATAAATGCAGGTTCTTCTTGACACTGAGTCTGTAGGTCTAGGAGCAGGAAGCTGTATTTTTTTTTCTGCTTGCTTTTATTTTATTTATTTTACTGGGCAGGGGGATTGAACTTAGGGCCTCAGTTGAGCTAAGGCCTCAACTCTGGAATCCACATTTCAGATGCAATTTCTCCGTTTCTTTAGCCTCACTTTGAGGAATACATTGGGTATGACCACTTCCTAGAAACAAAGTTGGATCACATTCTCTTTGTTTCTGTGGCCCAGTAGGATCATTGCTACCAATAGCCGCTCAGTTAGCCTGAGCTGCCTTGGGTTAAGGTGTAGAGACTTTGTGGTCCAACAACTGAAATTGGCTTGTTCTGAAATTTGGCTGTTCTCTCTCTAATCTTGATTTCTGCAAAGTCAGATAAAAAGCTTAGTTCCAGTTTAGCAATAGGACTTTTGGCAAAAATGACTACAATTTGACTTTTAGCCTGGTCTGTGAAGGAACATAGTTTCCCCTCCCTCAAAAAAAAAAAGCCTTCTATCATTTTCATTTAATCCATGCCAAAGAAAGACATTTTTAGAGGCTAGAGAAATGGCTCAGAGGTTAAGGGCCCTTGCTGCTCTTGAAAAAGACCAAGGGCTTGGTTCCTAGCACTTACGTGATACTCACAACTATCTGTAACTCCATTTGAAATGTCAAATAATCGATTGTTTCTACAATTGTTAAAAAATTTTATTTTTGTGTATGTGTGTATGCCTACTTGTCTGTATGTGTACTACATGCATGCAGACACTCTTGGAGGCCAGAGAGAGTGCCAGGTCCCCCAGACCTGGACTTACAGATGAGTGCATGCTGCTCTGTGTTGGCTAGGAACTAAACACAGGTCCTTTGGAAGAGTAAACAGAGCTACTGAGCCATTTCTTCAGCCTCTCAAGTAGTCAATCTTATCATCATTTTAATTTTCATCCTAAGTTAATATAAGTCTTTCTTTATCAGAAACCACTTAAATTTTTCTTTTAAATCTCTTAAAATTTTAAAGTATTAAAGATTTATGAGATAGTATTTTAGCTTATTTTTCAAATATCTAGCCTTTCTTTTCTATCGGGATTTATTAAATAACCCCATGGATCTATGATACTATATCTGACATGCCCCGAGTTCCTCCATTAAGGGAGTCAGGTCATGGCTCCATCCTGTTCCTGTGAGACAACCTGGCCACGGTGGCTCCCATTCGTGTCCACCACGGTCATCTCTCTTCCCTGCGGTCCTCCAAACAATCTTTGCTGTTACCACACTATTTTAAAAATTATTAAAGTATTTATGAAATGAAAATTTTATATTCTCATAATGTGAAAAACAAAGCAAGGTTTAAAAAATATTTTAAATGAAAGCAAACAAAACCCAAAAACATCCCATCAAGAAAGGAAAGTTATAACTTGAATTGGGTGTTATTATATCTCTCAAGATACATACACAAGGAAATTGAAGGGTTTGTATTTAATTTTGTATTTAGTACCTGGTTTTAAGAGAAAAATAAAAACTTGTGTGAAATTGGATTACTGAACTTAAGAAAAATGGTTTTTAATCATGAGATGGTCCAAAAGATTTCTCTAAAATTATAAAACCAAGAGTTGACTTGTTGCAGGTTTTCATCTTATGTCTCAATTTTGGATTGAAATTACTCTCTGCTACATGTTCATTCTGTATCCTTCTTACGTCTCTCCTCGACTAGAATTTTGTTGGTTGTATTCTAAGTTTTCACTTTGTCAAGTATTTTAACATTTACGTTTAGTTTCATAAACAGCTTTCCCAGTTGCTTAGTTTTGGGTCTATGTTTACACGACTTCAACATTTCTGTTTATATTACACAACACTGGTGTTGGACTACATTTTCTACATTGCTAAATTAAAAAAGAGAGTTAAATATCATCATTGATTCTATTTATGGTCAAGTTTTTTTTAATAAGAAGCACCATATGCAGCATGTCTTGTCCTTATTCACAATCATTCTCGTTTCCGTTCTGTTTGCACTCCTGGCCCCAAGTCTCTTGGCCCTCACTTTCTTCCCCCTCAGGACATGAAGTTATTGCTCCATTCTGATGCCTACAGATAATGGATGCTGCCTTGATCCCCCAAGCTGGTTTTGTCTGTTAGAAAGGATTTGTTTAAGACAGGCCTGGTGGTACAGGCCTGTGATCCCATGCACTTGGGAGACTGAGACTCTATCTCAAAACATAAAAGGGTCCTAGGGATAGAGTTCAGCAGTGAGCACAAACCAGGGGCAGGGAAGAAGAGATACTCGCTCGCACGTCGGAATGTCTGGAGGTCAACCTAGTCAGGCAGAAATACTGACTCCTCTGTGTCAATCCTCCTGAGCACAGCGTGTACCTTACACAGACTGTTCTTCACTCCTCTATACCTGTGCATAGTCAGCGTCTGGAGTTCCACACGAAGGACTCTGCTTACCTTCTACTGGCTCACTGTTCTCACTTCTGTGCGATCACCTTATGCTTATATTTTTTCTTCTGCAGTTCTATCTGGGACCTTTCTTCTCTATCAGAATCTGAGTGTCAGTCATGCCTGCCTGGTATCCTGCTCTGAGTTATATAACGGAACTGCATTATCATCAAAACTTTATTTTGCACCCATTTAGAATATTATCACCTCAGAAGGCACCTAGTTTCACCGAGTTTATTCTTTTAGGTTATTTCTTATCGTGCAGCACACTTGGAAGTTCTCTGCTGCTCTTTAGGCTATGTTTCCTCCAGATGGGCTTCTTAGCTGTTTCCATGCAGTGCTGCACACATCCCTGCTGCATTCATTCTCTCTGTGCCTCGTCTCTCTCTGTCTCTCTGTCTCTCTGTCTCTCTGTCTCTCTCTCTGTCTGTCTCTCTCTGTCTCTCTCTCTCTGTCTCTCTCTCTGTCTCTCTCTCTCTCTCTCTCTCTCTCTCTCTCTCTCCTCTCTCCTATAT
>NW_026068039.1:3801737-3817907 GCF_014885135.2 Alexandromys fortis | reverse complement strand
GCAACAGTGACTCATATATGTGACACTGGTTGCACCAGGTCATATAACCTACTGACACTGTAGTCCTCTTAGCTTTGGGGAGCCCTCCACGGTGTTTGCAAAAGTTGCCTGGTGATAACCTCCTCAATACGTGTGAGTTTGTCTCTGTGCTCCGCTCTGTTCCAATCACCGTTCCCATGCCGTGTTGTCTTTTGGTTACCTTAGCCGTGTAGTAGTTCCTGGGATCAGAACACGTGACTGGACAGTTCTACTTTTTCAAGGTTGTTTTGGGGACCTGTGATCTTTCCATTTCATGTAAGTTATAGAATTCATTCAGCAATTTAGCCATAGAAGTCTTCTGGGATTTTGGTGAGGTCTTATTAAATCTATGGATCAATTTGAGGAGAGCAGAGTCTTTCAATTTATAATCATGAATAACGTTCCATTTCTTTAGATCTTGAAGCAATGTTTTTATATGAGGAGTATGTTCTACACATACAAAATGTGAATAAAAGTGGTCAACTATGATGATTTGATTTTCTCAAGTCCGTAGTTCTAAGCAGATAGATAAGCACCTAGCACAATAGGAGAAGCCTCCAGAGAATCCTATGGTGGTAAAGACCATAGGACACTCTGAGTCTTTGAGTTCTAGATCATGCAATGATAACTTAGTGAAGAAGATAGTAGCAAAGCAAGATGTTAGTTGAACTGCAGTCTTACACGAACAATGTGTCCAATCGTACACCCGAAGATTTGCTTCAACTCTTGTCACTCAGACACCCTTCTTCTCTGTCCAGTTAGAATATCTCACTGCTTCCAGCGGATTGCCACTGGTGCCAGGTGCCCTCTGCTCTTCCACTGAGCTTTTCCCCATGCTTCAGCCCTTCATCTGCCAATGCATCTAAGTAGCTTTTGTCACACACAGCCTCTTCATGTCGCTGTCCTTCCCATTAGATAAAACAACAGTTCAGACACAAGTACTTGGGAGAATTGTTTTTTAATTATGGCATGTAAATATATTCTCTATCGATTGATTATTAAGTTAGAAGTATTTAATTCCTTATTATTTAAAATTAAGAGCAAATGTTCCAAATAATTTGTCTGAATTAAAATATGTGAATTACCACTCTAATTCCTAATCCAGTTATAAAATTATTAACTTGAAATTGTATGAGATTAAGTTCCTACATGAAACAGGCTCCACCTTCTGCCTCTGTGAAGATCATCTGATAGCTGCCACCAGACCACACTGTTTGCAGAAGAACAAACATCATCAGATTGAGTCTCCTTGATTAATGCTTTGAGTTGAGGCTTCTAACTGTAGCATAAATCATGATTTACAACGTGATTAGCACTGACTCAATGTAAGCAAAACCTGCACCACCAGGAAGCCTCATACTCTAGGACAGAAAGCTGGCCACCGTGCAGATGACCCTGGAAGAAGACCTGTAAATACTTTGTAAAATGTACTTCATCAGAAGGAAGTCTTTACTCGAGAGAATAAGAGCTTTTTGCTTCAAAATGGAATATCTGCTTAGTCTTCATAATTGATGACTCTGTGATCCACTCTGTAAACCTGGCATGATTGTGTGGAGAGAGAATACAAAGCCAAAGGATGTGGTGTCTTGCTGCATTTCCGCTTGCCAGATTGGAAGAGAAGAAAAGGACTAATTGTGCTGCCTGGCGATACTGCTGCATTCCAGCAGTTTCGATTGACAAAACAGCATCCATCATCCTTCGCATGACAAATTCTCTTCGCCCCCCTCTCGGCCTCAGCTCATGATAACATAATTACGTTCCATTTTTTTCCTAGCAAGGGGCCTGCGTTTCCTTTCAGACAGGACAACAGCTGCAAAGCTCAACCTTGATATCGCCTTAAAATGGTAAAATGGTGGCTTTTGTCCTAGTCTTGGCAATTCTGCTTTTAACCACTTCTGCCAGGAGACCACTGCTGCCTGGCAAAGTTTCCCACTGGGGGGAAAATGCATTTCTCCGGAGACTTTCACGGAGCTATGCAAAGGAGCTCGGGGCACTTAGTGTCCATCCTGTAGACTCTCCTTGAGCAGCGCTGTTTTGGAACTGGGTTGAGAGGAGCGCTGCTCTCATGCTTTTTATAGCTTCGTAATTGCTAAAGGAGAACGGTCTTTGTGTCCGCCCAATCTGAACATTCTCATTCTCCTCTCTATTTATGTCTACTCGTGTATCCTAGCACCAATGTTTTCTGAGAGTTGGGGGCATCAGGCCAAAATCTTGTCAATAAAATCTCCATTGCTTTATGGCGAAGTTTCTCAGACCCTGAACGAACATTGATAATAACTAATATTTTAGGAGACATCACTGTGTGATAAACTGTATTCTAAAGATTCGCTGGTAAAATAGCTGTCATAAAGTAAGTTCACTATTAGTTTTGTATTTCAAAGGAAGGGAAGATTTTTGTGAGAGATTATATCAAATGTGTTGAATCAGGAATTAAAGTCAGGCAGCTAGCAGTCATCTTGGTGGCCTTGCCACCCTGTTTTCATTGTGGTCACTGCCTGTCCCACAATCTTAGAGGGCCACATCCCTAAGGGAGAACTAATTCAGTTAGCACACAGATAATAAAACCTACGGTATCCCACTCCCCATCACAATACCCAAACTCCCGAGAGTAATAGCTTACAAGAAAGCACGGTTTGCTTTGGCTCCTGGTTTCAGTGCTTAAACACTGGGTCCATTGCTTTTTGGCCTGTGGCAGTGTAGTATGGTGGGTTTGTGTGTCTGTTCACCTCATGGAAGCAAAGAAAGAAATAGAGAGGGACCCAATATCCCATCAAAGCAAGGCACCAGTGACCTTCCTTCCTTCCACTAGACCCCCAATATTTTCATGGACTGGGAACCAAGTCTTTGTCACGCAAGCATTTGGGAAACAACCCAGAGACAAACTGTAGCAAAACAATAGACTTACAAAGGTCAGCTGTGCTTTGCACGCTGGAAACATCACTGACGTTTCTATTGATTTCAAATGGCTACAGTCCTGGTCACACACCACTAACCTGAGTGTCGGTAGCTTCCCTCTATCCCACTGTGGTAGCACTGAAGAGCAGTGAATAGTCTCACAGGTGAATGACTGCAGTGGACGGCCGGACTGGAGAGGTCACCCATGACAAAAATAGAAACAGAGAGGTGCTCGGAGGCATCTAGCTGTACCCCCTTTTCATGTGACTCAAGAGGCTTCAGCATCACAACCCTATCACCAACTGCTTACAGCCTCTTAAGACTTATGCACAGCCTTCCCAGATGACCCTACAATCCTAGGCATACATGTAAAATACATGGCTACCCTCATCTAAACCATTCTTTTGGGTAGTCTGATACCAAAACATTATGCAAAAATAACAGCAGAGACTCCCTGGAATAAATTCCATAGAGTCATATCTGAGCCAACTGTTAGCTGAGGACCCATTAGGATTTCTATTGTGTGTGCACCGTGGGAGTAGATATTATCATTGATTAGTCTTGTGTTTCATAGATCAGGTCTTTCTTGAATGGTAACATAATTCATTGCATAAGCTATGAAAATTTTGCCCTGGGAACCAGGAAAACTGTGTCAGTCCAGAAATACCAGGTGGAGAGGCTTTGGCAAATGAGGGAAGTTAGAATCATATCTTTGGCTTGCAGGAAGTGACACAATGCTAAGAAGCCAAGTCTATGGGTCCTTGCTGATGCTTTCCACATGGACACAGACCAGCAGAAGGAAGTAGGAACCTAAATCAAGAGCCTTTCTGGTGACTCAGCCTCAGGAAAGCGGCAGAGACAGAGCCTGAGTTCCAAGTGTGCAGTGTAGGATCTGTTACAAACCAAATACTTTCTATATTATTTTTTTGTATTTGAGGCTTTATTTTATTTTCCTTAATAAGGCCTTTGGAACATTCCTCCCTTCTTGAACCATGTGATGGGACGCTGGACCTAGGTTACTGCTTTCAATGGGGAACACAGTGTGATGGCAAGATGGCATGGTGAGAAAAAAAAACACCACTCCATACTCTTTAGGATGGCTATTATCAGAAACAAAATGGTAGCCAGGCATTGGTAGCATGTGCCTTTAATCCCAGCACTCGGGAGGCAGAGGCAGGTGGATCTCTGTGAGTTCAAGGCCAGTCTGGTCTACACAGAGAGTTCCAGGACAGGCTCCAAAGCTAGGGAGAATCCCTGCCCCCCATGGCATAACTGTAATAATAAGGAATATTTAATGAGCAACTACAGTTACTGTTTCAAATGGATGCACACACTCAGTCACCACAAAATTCTTACATACAAGATTCTGGGGTTATCCCTGGTGTGCAGAGAAATTAGCAAACAAGACACAGAGAGGTAAAGTCC
Organism: Alexandromys fortis; assembly: GCF_014885135.2. Taxonomy (NCBI): domain Eukaryota; kingdom Metazoa; phylum Chordata; class Mammalia; order Rodentia; family Cricetidae; genus Alexandromys; species Alexandromys fortis. The sequence goes on along the minus strand of NW_026068039.1, from coordinate 3,813,569 downwards.
CTTTCTGATCTGAAACTTGGCACCCAGGCAAATGGTCTTCAGAGTCACTGTATTCAGAGCCTCCCACAAACAAATGGATGGAGGACACCCTGTGCAGGAGTTGATGCAACCATCCAGCACATGTGTTATGTCACTAGGGTCCTACTGACTTGCCTGTAGATTCCTGGAGGGCAGGAGCTTCATCCTGCTTGCTTCCATGTCCCCAGCAACCAGCATGGTCACATTCAGGGCCATGAATGGATTCTATGCTGTAAGGATTGGATTCAACTTAAAATGATTCTGAAGTCTCCATGAGATATCCTCTTCAATTTATTCCAACCCACACAAAAGATACATTGACTATTGGAATAGAGAATATCTCTAGGAGATTTGTAGGCATCTGTCTACCTTCCGCTCTGATTTCCCCATAGGGCAAGGACTCGTGATGCCAGCTCTGCAAGTGTACTCCATCACCCCTGCCCACAGCCATGGTGTTTCTTCAGAACTTCCCCTCCACATCCAGCCTGGAGACTCCAAAGAAGACAGACGTCACATGGCTCCCTTAGCTCTTCAGCTCTTGCTTGACAGCTGCAGGAGTGGCACTGTACTCCTTGGCACTCTGTACCCTCTCTGTCCTGGTTGTGACAGGTCAGTCATGGAGCACAGAAGGAAGGAATGGTGAGTGGAAAGAGACTGTCTCTTCCTCTGGGTGTTGAGACACATGACGCTGGGTCTTCTGGTCAGCCCACTCTGAAGGTCAGCCATTATTCTAGACTTCTAATCATTCTAGTAAGGTCACATCTGTTTTTAATTTAAGCACTCTAAATTAGGTTTTCTGCTAGTGCAGCTAATGGTATCTAGCGGATACATTTTTCATACTTTTGTGCACAAATATAAGTCGTTTTCTTGCTTTATCATCCTAAGAACAATATATACAATTTTGTTTTGTCTTTTCTATCCTCTCTGTCATCATGAGGGGTAGACAGAGTGCAATATGATATTGAGAGATGGGGCGAAGCAGAAATAGAGCTCAGATCCACACCTTCTATTATACAGCATACTTTATAATTGCCCCGGGGTAGGTTCTCTTGTCCTGTTCACTGTGCCTAGCTGAACTTTGCCAATGATGTATAAGCATGGAAGGAAGCGTGTCTGTGTAGGTTTGTGGCAGTCACGGTTTCAGGTACCCACTGGGAGTTTTGTCATAAAGTGCCCCACAAATATGAATACGTACACTACTGTATACACATGTGGTGGTTTGAATGGCCATGTCCAGGCTTGACCCTTCAAGCTGGGGAGATAGAAGCAACGTGCTTAGCTTCTCCAGTCCTCGAGTAAATTAGTCTGCACTTTCTGTTTACCTTACTGAATGTATTTTACACATCTTCACTGCACGTACCTTGTTCTGCTGTAACATAACAAGTTCTGGACATAAGAGCCGAAGGAGAAGATTCCTACAGGAACACAGTGAAGGTGGTTATCACGGGCTGGGGCCTGCTCTACTGGCAGGACCTGTGCTTCTTGCCTTGCATCTGCTTTCCAGCTGGGTGACCCTTCTGCCGAGGTTGACTTTTGGTGAAAAACAAAGGACTGTTTGATTTCAAATCAAAGATACCATTGTCACTCAGTGATAGAGCCTATGTCTTCATGAATATTTTCCCTCAGGAGAGAAATGATTTGCATCACAGATAGTGTTATTTGCAGGAGGCAATGAGGTTATCAAATCAAAAAACTTGAACTTGGAGCCCTTTGGCTCTGAAGTTTGTGCTTTTTGTACCACCCTCTACATATTCCAGAGAGGTCCACCTGACACTGAGTTGCTCAACCACCAGACATTCATGTGCAGCTCCTCGGCTTCCTTGTTTTGATGAATTATCTGCCAGGCCAGATACCCTTGAAGATGCCCTTAAATTTAGGCTTCCCTTGCCCACTGGGTCTCCTCTTACTGACTGCTGGGGACCGTTCCTCTCAGAAGTTTTCAGCAGCAAGTGTTGGACAGTCATTCTTTTTCTCTTGGTACTTGGCAAAGTGGAATTTTGCTCCTGGCGCCTAGGTTGGCTTTGAGTTATTTAGTGAATCATTACCCTTTTCTTCACTTTTGGCTCATGGTTTCAGGAGTTGCAGCCCATGGGTCCCTTGTCCCTATTGCTCAGTACATGTGACAGCTCAGCCCGTTGTTATGGGAGAACATGAGGGAGGCTTCTCAAAAACTGCATCTAGGAAGCAGAGGATGCGGGGATGAAGTCCAAGGATTTCTTCAAGGGCCTATCCTTAACAACTTCACTTTGTCTACCTTGGCCCCACCTCTTAAAAGTTCACCAACTTCCAATGGTGCTACATGCTGGTGACCAAGCCTTCAACACAGGGCCTTTGAGGAAATTTTAATGCCAAGCAAAGGCACTTATTGTCCTCTGAAATAGCTGGCCCAGCTGTTACTCATTTGCATGTCCACATCACTATACTTGCATATACTGTCCTCCTGTCTTGCTTCATCTCCCTTCTGGAAGGTACTAAGCTCCCTTCTTTTCCCTATGCAAAAGCCACCTCCAAAGACTTTTAGCAATTGAGTCCTTTCTAATCATAAAACTGGTAGAGAAGAGAGACTAGGGAAATGAGGTTTTGGTTGTTATGTGCCTAACTCCCCAAGCAGCGAGAGCCAAGGCCACTTAAGGGATTAGATGGTCCTCAGATCAAAGCATTAAATCTATGGACTGTAAAGAAACCAAGCTACTTTTCTCCTGAGAGCAAAGATGTCCTGAGAGGAAGAAGCTTCAGTCCAGGATAGAAATTAAACCCCAAAGGAGCAGTGCAGATGATGGATCCCTGGCTTGTAAAGTTTCATAAGGAAGTTTAAGAGCTCTTCAAAGACTTCTAGAACTGTTCATGTGATATTTTGGACTGAAAATAAGTGGTTTCTGGTCAGCTGGGGTTGAAGAACCAGCTGTGATTAACGAAAAATCAGAACCACTGAACTGAAACCGTTGTCGGCTGGGACAATCGATGCTGTTATCTGGGGCTGAAAAGTCATCTGGAATGAAGAATAGTCTAGTATCATTGAGGCAAAATATTCTCACAAGTATGTCCTCAGAGTCAGCACAGAAGCTGTGTTCCTGGGGTGCCAAGGTTGCATCTTGTGCTGGCAGCCGAACTCTGTACATGTGTAGGAGTCTCTCATTTGCCACTGGGTTTGAAGGCATGAAGGGATCATGAACAGCATCTGAGGTTTGGCTCCTCACAAAGCCAGGAGGGGCCATTGGTGAAGGTGAAGTCTTGGCTGCAGCTTCAGTCCCAGGACTGAAGGGGTCATGGGGAGAAGCTGAGGGTTGGCACCATAAGGCAGGGTCAGTGTCCCCAACGAGAGGCCAAGAGGCCATGGGTGAAGGTGAAACCTGTGGAGATTCCAGCATATTGGAGACATCCTAACAATGAGATGACTGCCAAGGGCCGCCATAGTTGCAGAGTGGAGCTGGCATGAGCCTATGAGACAAGCTATGTGTGCTGTCAAAGGCAGAGCAAGAGAAATGGAGCTGCCCAAGTCCTCTGGAGCCCAGAATATAACAGTCTTATTTACACTGTTGGACTTTAGATTTGTTTTGATTGTGACTGTGCCCTGGCTCTTTCCCCCATAGAGTCAGAAAGTGTGTAACTTGTTTTTTATTTACAGGAGTCCACAGTAGAGAGACTTTGAACTTTTAAGAAGACATTGGTTTTTTTTTTTTTAAAGAGAGCTTGGACTTTTAAAGTGTTGGAAATTTTAAAGGTTTACTATGTTTTATATTGTCATATTAAAATGAGATTTGAGGATAAACAGGGAAGTAAATGTGGTGGTTTAATAGTAATATATTGATATGTCAAGTTAATAAGGGGTCAATTATCTTGATTAGTTTTTGTCAACTTGGCACAGGTAGAATTATCAGGGAAGAGAAATCTCAGTATTAAGGAAGAAAAAATTCAACTGAGAAAATGAATAGAAAGCAAACTAAGGCAGTGGTGGCACACATCTTTAATAACAGCATTTGGGAGGCAGAGGTAAGCAGATTTCTGTGAGTTCAAGGCCAACCTGGTCTAAAGAGTGAGTTCCAGGACAGCCAGGGCTACACAGAGAAACCATGTCCCAAAACAAAAAAAAAAAAAAAAAAAAACAAAGAAAAGAAAGAAGGTAACTGGGCCACTGGAAACTTCATGAATATAGTAATTCAGCATGGCTATCAGCCTTATGAGACAGTAATTGTAATTTACTATGACACATTAACACAACAACTGGTGACCCAAATCATTTCTCTCGTAAGAGAAATGCATTCATAAGGACATGGACTTCATTATGGAGCAACCATGGTATCTTTGATTTGAAACCAGACAGTCCAACAACCCCTCTGTTTTTCAACAAGGTAAACCAATGTAGAAAGATCACCCAGTTAATAATCAGACTCAAAGCAAGAAGCTACAAGTCCCATCAGGATGCACCAGTCCGTGCCATCTAACTTTGCCGAGTTATCCTAGGAGTTTGCTACTTTCACAGGTGTCTCACACTACAAGCTGCACAAACTATTAGGTGAGAATGCTCAAGCTATGTCTCAGAAAAATATGAGGCAAAAATCAAATCACCAAAGAATTGCACAATCATATCAATACTGAAAAAGAATTTAATAAGCCTAATTCATGATTAAAAGAAAATCTTTGTAAAATAGAAAATTATCTACAAAAACCATAGCTCTGACATCATACACAATGACAGGAAACTATATGCTTCCATACCCAGGTGTTTCTTCTCACACCATTCTCTTTCGTCGTGACCTAGACTTTCACTTAATATACGACAGGAAAGGCAAGTAAAATGTATACCGCTTGACAAGGAACATGTAAAGCTCTAATTTCAGTAATTATCTATGTAGGATATCTCAAAGTATTGACAGGAAAACTCCTGGGAGCTTGTGTTGTCAGCGTTACTTGTCAACGTGACAGAATCGCGAACCACCTGGGGCGAAGGGCCTCGGAGGGTTGTCTAGGTTCTGGGAATGACTGTATAGACTTGCCTTGATCACGCTCATTGAAATGGGAAAGCCCTAATTGTGGGCGGGACATTCCTCGGGCAGGGATCCTGGACTGTGTCAGAGGAAAAGCAACAGGAGGCGAGCACGAGTGTGCGTGCCTTCACTTCTCTCTGCTTCCCACTGAACGCTATGTGCAGCTGCTTCAAACCCCTGTTGTCTTGATTTTACCACAGTGGTGGACGAACTGAGAACCAGAACAAGCCCTTTCTTCCTCAAGTTCCTTGTGTCAGAGTATTTTATCATTGTAACAGGAAAAGAAACTAAGAACTAAAAAGTGCTTCCAGCAAAGTCACACATTACAGAGCCAACTGCTTTCCTATGCAAACTCCTGAGATGCGAAACTAAAAACACAGTATTATGGACCGAACTCCTGGAGTCCAGTCATAGAGAAGGAGGAGCAATAATATGAGTAAAGGGGCCCAGACCATGATAGGGAACCCACAGAAACAGCTGACCCAAGCAAGTGGGAGCTCGCTGACTCCAGACTGACAGGTGGGGAACCTGCGTGGGACTGTAAAACCACTTGTAAAATTCAACTTAATTTCTTAGAAGGTTACACAGGGGAAAATGTAAATGACTTTGAGTTCAGCAGTGACTTTTTAAATACAACACCAAATGCTCCACAAGAGAAAGCAGAGGTAATCTAGGTTTTATGAAAATGAACATCTTCTTTTACTCTACATAAAAAGAGGGACCAGACCGCAGAAGAGTTGGGTTCTCAGTATCCACATTGGGCAGCTCATAGCTGCCTGTAATTCCAGCTTCTGAGGACCTAAAGCACTGTGGGTATCCACACATATGTGACATACATACACATACACATAAGTAAATCTCTAAAAAGAAAAAGAGAAGCCATATAGTTGGGGGGAGGGGGAGTCACAAAAGACCTATCTGACAAATGATTGTTACCTAAAACATACAAAAAAATTCTTAAAGCTCAATAATTAGAAAAGAATTTTAAAATGCTCACGTTAGTTACTTTTCTTGTTGCTGTAATTAAATAGGTAACAAAAGGGACTTGTAGGAAAGGGCCCACAGCAATGGGGAAAGGGGACCACAGCAAGGAGAGTGGGAGGTTCTTTGTTCATACTCTAGCACCTGAAAGCAGTGTTCAGCTCACTGCTTCCCTGCCCTATTTTATTCCTTCCAAGAGCCCAGCCCATGGGATGGTCCCATGCTTGTTCAGAGCAATGCTTTCCTCTTCAGCTAATCCTCTCAGGAAACACCCTCTTAGCCATACCCAAAGGCTTGCCTCACTATTGCCCAAGTGTTCCTTAATCCACTCTAATGGAAGATCACTGAAATAAGCCATTGCAGAGGGCAAAGAATAGATTTAACTGAAAATGGTGTAAGGGGAGTGTCTTAGTGTTCTATCATTGTGAAGAGAAACCATGTCCACAGCAACTCCTATAAAAGAAAACATCTAATTGGGGCTGGCTTACAGTTTCAGAGGTTTACTCCATTACTGTCATGACAGGAAGCATGGCAGAAGGCAGATGGATGTGGTACTGGAGAGGTGGCTGGAAGAGAGAGGGACACTAGGCCTGGTATGGATTTCAAAACTTCAAAGCCCATCCCCAGTAACATACTTCCTCCAACAAGGCCACCTACCCAACTTGGCCACAGCTCCTAATCCTTTCAAACAGTGCCACTCCCTAAGCATTCAAATATATGAGCCTTGGTGGGGGCAGGGCCATACTTATTCAACCATATGGAGCAAACAAAAGCATATGTATTCTTAGAGCACCACAAGCTAAAACAACTGAAATAGCTCATAACAGGGTACTGACACCACCAAATGCTGATCAGGAATAGCACAACGGAGTCACTCACCACCGCTGACATGGCCACAGAACTCAACACACTTCTACTGTGCAACCAAGCAGCCACAGTTCTTGGTGCTGACACAATTAATTGAAAACTTAGATATACACACTCACACAAACCTATAAATACTTATAGTCTTTGTTCGTAATCACCCAAACTTGGAAGCAACTAAGATGCCCTTGAATATGTGGATCACAAAATAAACTGGAATAGCCATTTGATGGAATATTATGCAGCACTAGAAATAAATGAGCTATCGAGCCATGGAAAGAGATGGGGGAACATAGGCACATCACTAAGTGACTACAGTGCTACAGTGTAGAGTATTTAGTAAAATAAGGATTGAAGCTAAATCAGTTAGGAATGTGTTCAGCTATAAACACAGATCCTGGCAACTACAGCTTACAAGAGAGAACATTGCTCTCTGCCACCAGAGGCAGTGTGGGCTGCTAAAACAGCCTTAAGGTATCATCAAGAGCCCTCTGCACTGTCTTCTGGTCATCTCTTGAGTGCGAGCCACATCCTTCTGCAGTCAGCCATCCACATTTGCCAATTCCTAGTCTACAGGTTCAAGTGACTGTGAATCCAAAACTTTTTATTTGTACATTGTCATAATCACTGTGCTATTACTGTAGAGAGACACCACGACCATGGCAACTCTTACAAAAGAAAGCATTTAATTGGGGGCTGGCTTACAGTTTCAGAGGTTTAGCCCATTATCATCACAGTGGCATGCAGGCATGGTGCTGGAGAAGTAACTGAGTGCTACACACCCTGATCCAAAAGCAGAGACAGACTGGGCCCAGCGTGGGCTTTTGAAACCTCAAAGCTCGTTCCCAGTGACATACATCCAACAAGGCCATACCTTTTAATCTTTCTAATCCTTTCAAACAGTTCCACTCTTTGGCGGCTAAGCATTCAAATACACGAATCACTGGAGGCCATTCTTACTAAAAGCACCACACACATGTAGGGCTGGAGACATTTAAGCAATTAAGAGAATATACTTCTCTTGCAAAGGACTTGAGTTTGTTCCCATCACCTACCTTATGGGACATAAAATTGCCTGCATCTCAAGCCCCAGGGAGATCTTACTCTCTCTTCTGACCTCCTCAGACACTATACTCACATGCATAGACATACACTTAAACATAATCAAAAATTAAAATATTTTAAAAATTGCTTTGCACTGAAGATATATAGGGGGTTTTGCTGCTGCTCTATTACCTTTACAGTACAGTATAACAAGACATTTATGGTGTCAATCACACTGAATTAGGTATTATAAACCTGATAGTAGCCAGAGTTCAGGCTATTCCTACTCTCTGTGGGCCCTTCTATGTAGCTTATATGAGTTTGTTTAAACTGCTATAACAAAGTACCACAGACGGGGAGCTTAACAACAGACCTTTGCCATCTTGCAATGCTGAAGGACAGCAGTTCCATATCAAGGTGGCAGTCAGCAGGCTGGTTCCTCCTGAAAGCGTGCAGAAGATTCTTCCAGTCTTTCTCTTTGAATTGTGTATAAGCATCTTCTCCCTGAGTCTCCATCAGTTTCTCTCTATGTTTATCTGTCTTTTCCCCCTTCTTATAGGGCACCCAACCATCACATTGAGTTAGATCTCCTCTAAAGAACCTCATATTAGTTAATCACATCTGTCGAGACTCTGTCTTTGTCAAGAGGACACAATTGAGCCTGTAAACACTTCCCCACCGTCTGTATGACCTCAGCAATACAAGACACAAGCTGCTTTAATCTGATCTCATGGAAATGCAATGGTGTCGCCCACTTTAATGTTCATATCACCCATGCCTGGCTTCAAGTGCACCATCATACTCAACAGATACATACAATGTGGTTGACTGGACCCTAGTGAAGATATTCAAACATATAGCCATGTGTACTATGTAATCTGCTTCCCAAAGAGCTCCAACTCATCACTGGCTCCAACATTCCCAGCCACCATTGCACTTTGTATCTCTTCCGCTTTAATGTTCTATAGACAGCTAATAGCTCCCTTCATGACTGCTACCTATTGTACTGTGGGCAACACAATAATACTCCACAAAAATGAGGAAAGATATTAGATGTCCTAGTCCCCAAGGCTGTGGATACTCTACCTTACATGGCTAAGGAACCATAGCATCGTGATGAAGTTAAGGGAGAGAATACTGCATCACCAAAGTGGCCCAGTGTTCCTTGTCCTTAGGGGGAGGAAAAGCAGATTTTTTTTCTGGCCAAGTCCAAGTGAAGACTGAAGTTTGGGAAAGGATTTAGGGTAAGAGGAATCTCAGTCCACTGCTGTTGAGGATGAAGATAGTGGTGATAGTGGCTGTGAGTCAAAGAACATGGCAGTCCTTCAAGCTGGGAATGGCCTACAGTTGAGAGTCGGTAAAAGATGGGACTCTGAGCCCAATAATCTCAATGAACTACATTTTCCCAGTCTCCCAAGGGTGCAGTTAACAGCCCCCTCTAAAATCTCAATGTCCTGGTCAGTCATGCAAGTCTTCTGAGCCTTGCAAGGTCATGTACTTGTGCTTTTTCTGACACCGAATGTATTGTCATTTATTGTGGCAGCAATGACAAACTATGACACTCACATCAATCAGGTCTATGGTAAAATGTCACAGAGGTCCTTCTGCCAACTTCCGTGGGGTTCCCCTTATTTACTTTGTTTTTAAACTCTTAAATTTATTTTTATGTATATGAGTGTCTACCTGCCCTGTGTTTCCTGGACACATACATGCACTGTGTATGGGCAATGTCATTGGAGGCCAGAAGAGGGGCCAGATACCCTGGAACTGAAGTTGCAGAGGCCTGGGAGTCATCATGTGGATGCTAGGGATTGAAGCTGGGTCCTCTGCAAGAGCAGTCAGTGCTAACTGTGCGGCTGATCTCTCTGGACTCCATTTACCTTTTTTACGGTGCTTCTAACTCACCAATGCAACATTATGTATTTATCTGTCTTCCTGTATCTCACCTCTCTCTCCTAGTGCACGTGAGCTCTATAGATAGGGCACTGGGCTTTGACATTTTGGAGACAGAAATTTAGTATTTGTTGAAGGAATGAATGCTATCAAGAGGTTGAGTTTTATCAGATGCTTTCTCTACATAGATAATCAATTGGATTCTTCCTTATTTTGTTAAAAGGGTAGATTGATTCATAAAGATGACAATTTAAAAATTCTTGTTTCTGGGATAAAATTCATATGGTCTTGGTGTAAAATCCTTTCTCATATTGTTCTAGGTTTGGTTTCTTTTTAAATTTTTATTTTTACATGTGTGTGTGTGTATGTGTGTGTGTGTGTTGAGAGAGTTAGTTTAAGTGCACTGTGTGTGTGCGTGTGTGTGTGTGTGTGTGTGTGTGTGTGTGTGTGTAAGTGCCCATAGAGGCCAGAAAGGGGCACCAGATTTCCTGGGACTGGACTTGTTGTGAGCCTCTGTGTGGGTGCTGAGAACCAAACCTGGGTCCTCTGGAAGAGCAATAAGCACTATTAACTTTCAAGCCATCTCTCCAGTCACCGGTATGGTTTTGCTGAAGGTTACATTGCTTGCATCTCTTTTCATGAGACAAAAAAATCATTTACCATCTTCCTTCTTGCTGTTAGTAGGTGATTAGCTTTTATTTTTTTATTTTGTTCTTTGCTTTTGTTTTTTGAAAATTTTCATCGGATTTTGTTACAGGAGCACAGTAGTTGACAAAACGCACTTGGAGTGTGTCTTCCTCTTCTAGCTATGAGTTTTTGTAAACTTGGCAGCTTTCTTTTCTTTAAAAGATTGGGAGAATTTACCAAGGAAGTCATCTGTGCTTGGAGTTTTGTGTGTGTGTGAAGATTTGAGTAAGTTTAATTTCTTTAATAAGGATAGCTACTCAGATTTCTTAGTTCTGTCAAATTCAAAAAGTTAAGTTTTCTCAAAGTATTTTCCTATCCAAAATGTCCATGAGATGTCCCCAGTATTGTCTATAGATTCTCTTTTTCCAATTGTTGATAACTGGTAATTTGCATTCTGTCCCTCAACCTCCATTCTTCCCTCCATGTTTCTTCCTCATCTCACACACACTCTTCCCTCTCCTTCCTGTCTTTCTCAGTTCAGCAGGGTTGTCAGTTTTATTAATATTGTCAAAGAGCTCTTGCTTTTATTCTTCCAATTGTTTTTTTCTTTTCACCAACTTTTGCCTTTTTTATATTCTATTTTCAACATTCCTGAAGTTTTGTTCACTTTTTCTTGAATTGTAATTGAATTCCTTGCTCTTCTTTTCCCATGTATATATTTAATTCTATAAATTCAACAACTGTTTTAGTTGCATCTTGACATTTTTTGATATATCATATTTTCATTATCTCTTAGTTAAAAACAAATTCTGGTATCTTTTATAATTTCTGCTTAAACCTATAGATGACACAGAAATGTATTCTTTAATTACCAAATATTGGTAAGGGTCTTATTTCTCTTTCTTTTCTTTTTCTTTTTCTTTTTTTTTTTTTTGGTGATTTTCAGATTAGTTTTCATGTGATTAAGAAACATATGTTAAGATTGCCAATATTTATTAAAATTATTTATGACCGCAAATGTGATCCATTTATATATAATCGTATCCATTTAGAAGGAATGTACATTCTACACTTGCTGGATATAAGGTTCTTAAAGTGTCTATTCAGGCAAACGGGTACTGTGCTTTAAATCACATACACCTTGCTCCTTCTTCCATTTGCTCACTGTGCTGATGTTCTTGCTTCATATACTTTTGACACATTGTGGATTAACACATTCAGAACAGTAAAAACTAAAGAATTACTCTTCCCTTATTTCTGTCTTTGGAGATGTAGCCACATCAGTTACCACAGTGTAGCGCGGGTATTCACACAGCAGAACAACAGTCTTATTGTTTTACTTTTCTTGTTGCTCAGACAAAATGCTTGACAGAAGTGCACAAGGTATACTTAACTTTCTCTCTCTCTCTCTCTCTCTCTC
>NW_026068039.1:3780798-3800970 GCF_014885135.2 Alexandromys fortis | reverse complement strand
CAAGCCAGAACATGAAGTAGGATCAAAACCCCTTGCCATTGACCTTGGCTTCTCATCAGTCCTCATTGTTCGCCATGATCAGAGAGTCCGGTTTTATCCCATGCTGTTTCAGTCACAGTCCAGCTGGCTTTGGTGAGCTCCCAATAGATCAGCCCCACTGTCTCAGTGGGTGGGTGCACTCCCCGTGGTCCTGACATCCTTGCTCGTGTTCTCCCTCCATCTGCTTCTCATTGGGACCTTGGGATGGTCATTTCTTTTTAACTGCTGTTTGGTTGGGTTTAAATTTGTCAGCCTATGGGTTATTTTCTATTGTCCCTTCTGATCATTCTATCCTTCTTGCTTTCCAGACTCTTTCCGAACAGAACATTGTCAATTCTTTTATCTCCTCAGTGCATTTTTAGTGCTAACTCTTCATCTTGTGCTTGGTGATCTCTCTGAGGATCGCATGTCTCCTTAGCTTGTTAGTCTGCCTTAAATGACTGTCACATGGCCTGACACGGTGTCGGAACTTCGCAGTAGGCTTCTGCCATTTCTGTTGAATCACTCACAAACCGTCAGGACATTTATTATGTATTTTACTTGTACATATACAAACCGCTCCATTCTTCCTTGTTTTAACTGGTCAGTCATTGTTAAAAACCAATCTTTCTAGGAGTTCTCCGCTGTTCCAGAAGATAGAGAATCATAAGGGGGATCTTCCTTCCTCATCTGTGTCTTAGGTCAGTTCAGGCCCTACAGTGAACTAGAACAGGCAGGGTGGTGCAAACAAGTATTGCTGTGTCACAGTCCCTGAGGCAGCGAGTCCAAGGTTAGTGTGGCCCCTGGTAAAGACATTTCTTCCCCGGGGTGTGCAAAGAGCTCTGGTGTGTCTTCATCTTTTATAAGAGGATTAATCACACAATGAAGACACCATCCCCATGACCTAATTTACCTTTGGTTCCCACAGCTCCCCCTGCAAATACCACTACTCCAGGGACTTGGGTTCTGACAATAAATATTATGGAACATAACCATTTAATTCACAGCAATCCTGAGGATTTTCCTTCAGTGTTTCTTGTGCATTGAATGGTTAGCAAAAACTAATTAAGCCTGTTTCCTTGAAAAATCTTGATAGATTTTTAAAAATTTTTTCACTTAGTCCTTGAAAGATGTCATTCCTTCATCCTAAAACAACATTATTCCTGATGAATATTATTTCTGATACTCTAACATCGTTTTTTTTAACTCCTGAGGATGCCTGCGTTACTGCTTTGGTTTTTGGGGGAGGCAAACTCATGCCACATGTGTGTAGGTCAGGTGACTCTCTCCTATCCTATTGGAGGCAGGGTCTCTGGGCTGCTGCTGTGCTCTTCCAGGCTGGCTGGCCTGCGGGCTTCTGGTCTCCTGTCTCACTCCCTTCTCCCCATGAAAGTGCACACAACCACACTTGGCTTTTTGATGTGGGTTCCAAGGATTTAACTCAGGTCACGCGTGAGTGCTGATGTGTCTCCCAGATCACGTTACTACTTTTAATATTTTTATTACTTTTTATGGTTTTCCTGGATGTAGTATCTTCTGCCTACATTTAAAATTTCCTCTTGGGCCAGGCAGTGGTGGCACATACCTTTAATCCCAGCACTTTAGAGGCAGAGGCAGGTGGATCTCTGTGAGTTTGAGGCCAGCGTAGTCTACATAGTGAGTTCCAGGACAGCCAGGACTGTTTCACAGAGAAACCCAGCCTTGAAATGCCCCCCCACACACACACAAAAAATTGCCTCTTGGGGGCTGAGTGGTGGCTCAGTGGTTGATAGCACTTGCTGATGACCTGACCAGAGTTCAGTTCCCAGCACCCACATGGCCGCTCATAACCATCCCTAACTTTAATTCCAAGGGATCTGACACGATCTTCTGGATGCTGCGGCACGAGGCATACATATGGTGCACATACGTACATGCAGACAAAACACTCATACATGTTTATTTGCTTGTATGTGTACATGTATGTGGTGTGCAGGGGCCAACATGGAGTGTCTTCCTCAATTGCTCTCCACCTACTTTTTTAGACAATGACTCTTACTGAACTGGAAGCTCACCAATATGGATAGACTGACTGGCCAGCAAGCTGCAGGAATCCTCCTATCTTTCTGCCTCCCCAGTGCTGGGATTATAGGCACACCCCTTCACACCTTGCATTGTTAAGTGGACTCTGGAGGTCTTCCTGTTGGCCTGGCAAGTACTTTATTGACTAAGTTACCTCCCCAGGCCCATTGTAAAGCTCCAAGTGCTGCTCACAATGTCTCACAATGTCTAGCTCTTTTCTGGGTCTGCCTTACAAAACAAAAACAAACAAACTAACAAAAACCTATTTTCCTTCTTTGATGATAAACATGATTTTCTCCTTCACGTGTAGAAACCACTTTGTAATGTATGCTGACCCTTTGTGAACTCCAATACCTTAATAGATTCTGCATTCTGTTTTCTTCCCGTGGAGAGTGCTGAGTTCTGTTCAGCAAGCTTGCTGCATCCCTTCGAATTCACTGAGGTCTGGTTCCACACAGGTCTTCTTCCACGCTTCTCATTACTGGCACAACCTTAATCTATGGCGTGATTCCTACTCCTACTTAACAAGTGACCTTTCTGGGTCTTTAACTGCATGTTATACATAACCACCTAGGTTTCTGACACTGGACTGAGTGACTTCGGAAATCTCTGATCACCTGTTTCCCAGGAGCCTTGTGGTGTGGTCCTGAGCATGCTCAGAGTAGGGCCTGGCTGAGGGCAGGAAGGGAACTCTCAGCCAGCATCAAGGGATTATTCCCTGCAGTCCTTCCTATGCGCTGACACATCAACTTCCCTATCTTAGCAGTTGCAGGCTGATTTGTTCCTCTGCCCAGTAGACTATTGCTCATTGGATAAAGTTTACTATATGATGGTTTAGAGATGATGGTCTCAAAGCAGAAAGCAAGATTGATATAGAGGCTAAGTGAGTGTTGTCTGGGTTCAAAGGCCAAGGTCTTCAGCTACCAGCTACCCGTGTCTGAAGCCCACTGCCTCAGATGTCCCGCCCACTAATTAATCACTTCTTTTGGAGGTGAATCTACTACCAGCAGCTGCTCATGGTGACTGGTTGGAAGTCTGTTATGTGTGAATGCACACACAAGCAATAGGAAATTTCAAGTCCATCTATATAACTTAAGAGACGCGCCTCTGCAGTTAAGCACGTTTACCACTCTTGCAAAGGATCTGAGCTTGATTCCCAGCACCCCTGTTAGAGGACTCACAACTCTCTGTAACTTCAGATCCAAGGGAATTGAAACCCCTGTCTTCCACACGCACCTACACTCATGTATACATACTCACAAGCAGATGCATGCACCTACACATAATTATAAATAATACAAATAAAATAAAGTAGTAAATTACTGGCCTTTTCCCTTGAGCTATTTTAAAAACAATCAGTCCTGCAACCTAGGCTCCTACTCCCTCCTTTCCCCATCAGCCAGTGTGTGAGGGTCAGTCTTATTTAAGGTCACATTCTATTCATCTTCCTCGTCTATTGATTTTGAACCTCAGACATGAGAGTTACAAAACAGCCATTGGATCAAAACAAACAAACAAACAAACAAACAAGAAAAAAACGTGAAGAACTCAAAGGAATCTCAAAATACAAAGATTATGATTAAATACAAAGTGTTTCTAACTATACACTCTGTTAAAGATCAGATGCAGGAGGAATTAGAGACCCCTGAATAGCTGCCAACATGAGCTGCATTGATAACATTCTTTAATGAAGGTGAAGCAATGACAATTCTCAGCAGACAGGTTTCTCAGAACTGCATTCAAAGTGGCAATAGATCACACAGCCTTCCCAATCTCCAGCAGAGTTCAAAAATAAAAAGCCATACTCCGGGCAGGCAGGATGGCAGGAAACGTTCCCAGAGACACTCCGGGTACTTGCTGTGGCTGGTCAAATTTGGACTGATGGTTTAACACAACGAGCAACATTTACCACCCATCATACACAATGCTGGACAATACAGGCATACAATACATTTTTAAATAAATGAATTTGACTCAAATTTTCAACCTTGAAAACTTTCTCTACAATGATCTTGTGTTCCCAGGTCACAATCAGACTTTACTCTGGCGCCTTTTGCTGACTCAGAGCCTTCAGTCACCATGTTTACTGTTTGAGAAAATCTGATTAACTTGGAAAACACTATTGCCTCTCCCCACATCTGGATTGGGGACCATCTGCTCGCTGAGTTGACACATGCCTGCTAATGTTTCCCCAAGCTTTATCAAGTATTTTGGAAATGTGGTGCACTTTGGCTTTGAAACACGAGGATGGAAGAGGTTTAATATAAGAAGCCCTGTGTGCATTGTTATTCTTAAATGGATGTATGCAACTGTTAAATGTTGCGTTTCGGGTTTTGTTTCCCACAGCTGACAGGGCACATTCCCACTGAGAAAATAAGGTCAGCAAAACAGCTGCAACTGTGAAAAAGGGACCAGTGGCTTTGAGAAAGAACAGAGAAAAAGAGTCAGCAACTGTTCCAGTGTGACGGTGCAGAGGTCATCACTCAGACCATGTATGAACAAGATCTTACAGGCTTCTGGTAGATAAACCTACAGATATAAAATCTATCCCATGCAGTATGGCATCCTAAACTGCACATGAACCTAAACCTAATGAATATTTAGATTGTGGAGGTAGAAAAAAAAATTAACATTGTTTTTCCTGGAAAGCAATAGATTGCTCTAATCTAAAGTGAGACCTGTGCACTTGGATGGCCACAGGTGTGTCCTTTAGGCACCCCCTGCTTTCATCTCTTTATTTGAAACCAATGATTTCCCAGGATTCAGTTACCTTGTCCTCCTGTTTTCCCTTTAGAAGGACGTAATTCTCTGAGGATTGGATGAGTTTGCTCCTATTTTCATCATCTGGCACTAAAGACTTCAATGTGAGAACAGTAAGAACTAGCTCTCCCATGATACGGCCCGTGTTGAAAGCATAAGAAAGTCCACAGATACACGCTCCAGGGGCTGCTAAACTCTCATCACTCAGCTAACTTTTCCAAATACAAGCTACAGGCACTGAGCTACAGGTTAGATCTGCTGTTCCCTTGAAGGTTAGCAACCTGGAGGTTAGGCTGACACTGTGGGGTGCTACTGGAAGGTGGAAGAATCTTGAAGAGGTGGAACTCAGCAGGATGTAGTTAGCTTATGGGGAGTTGTGCCCTAGGAGGATGCTGAGACTCATCCCTCCTGTCCTCCTGCCTCACAACAACCACAAGCTGAGCAGATCTCTCCCGCATGCTTCTGCCATAATAGGCCTGCAGCCACAGAGCCAAGAAACATGTCCTGAAACTCCTACAACAGTGAGTAAAGCAAACTTTGCCTTCTTTTAAGACGATCACTTTAGATATTTTGCTGCAGTAATGGAGAGCGACACTGAGTAAGCACATGGTGAAACAATTCACACATGCCTACTGTAATGGTCTGCTCTGTCCCTTTAAGAGACAAGCCATACCCACTCCCTCCCCCATCTGCCCAGGCAAGCTGATCTTCAGCTTCCAGCCTGAATCCCTTCTCTTTTCCCTCTCTCCCCTAAAGAGGCAGCTTCTGCCTCCCTCCATTCTCCTCACTTCTCCCCTTCCCCTGTCTCTCTCTCTCTCTCTCTCTCTCTCTCTCTCTCTCTCTCTCTCTCTTTCTCTCTGCTCTTTTCCCTTTTCCCCTTACTCCTTCTCCCCTTCCCTTCCATAACCCACTAAATAAATATCCAACCTCACTCTGCATGGCATGTCTATCCATGTCTCTGTCTCAGGCTTGCTGCATGGCTCCCTGCCTGGGACCAGCCGCCTTCGGAGACCTGCAGTGTGGTCTTGTGGCATGCCTATCCGTCTGTGTCTCCTCATGGGACTGGCTGCCCCATCGAGGTTTCTCACCTACCATGTGGCTCCCTGCCTGGGAATTGTGGCCTGCTGCAGTCACTCCAGGAACTGTGCCTTCCCTGCCTGGGACTGGTTACTCTTGGGACCCGCTGCCTGCTGTCTGCCACCACTTCGTAGACCTGTGGCGTGGTCTCATGGCCCGCTGCCCACTGCAGCCACTTGGGGATCCATAGCAATTTTACTTAATCCATTACACTTACACTTCATGCTTAGATGCCCTACACAGACCTATCAGTTGCTTTTCTTTTGCTGTCGTAATATACCATGACCAAGACAATTTTTTTTTTTTGGCTTATGGTTCCAGTGGGAGAATGCATCAAGGCAGAAGAATCATGGTGAAGGGGAGTGGAGGCAGGAAGCTGAGAGATCACATCTTCATCCACCAACATGAAGCAGAGTGAACTGGAAGTGGGGCAAAGCTATTAACTCTCAAAGCCTGCCCCCAGTGACAGATTTCCTCTAGCATGGCTGCTCTTCCCATAACCTCTCCAAAGCACCACCAACTGGGGAACGGGTATTCAAATACATGAGTATCAAGGGACATTTCTCATCCTAACCACCACACACACACACTTTGTATGGTATCAGACATGTAGTCACACCATGTGATCCATTTTTTCAACACAAGTTTTATGTGCTCTCCTTAGAATTATAACATCTTTATTTATAATGGCTACAGAATTAAGACTACTTAATGGAGTTGACACAACAATTTAGTGGACTTAATACCATAACTCTGTCAACTTCATCTGCTTTAGGTTGAAATAGGTGAACTAAGTTCTATTCGGTGTTTCTTGTCTATCTCTCCTTATAGCTCTTTGATAGAGCTATAATTACTGTATTTATGAATACATAGATATTTAACATGAGGTATATTGTCATTAATTTATTCTTTATTAATGTAAGATGCTGGAGTTTGTTCTGTTTAATAATTTTTATCTGAATTTTACTTTGATATTAAGGTCATGATCCCATGCTCATACACATACACACACAGATGCTCACACACATTCAGGTGCATACATATATGTATACACACAAACACACATAAACTCACATACTCACCAGACATGCATGCACACACCAACACAGGCATGATTATATGCACATTCATATATAGATATGCACATACAGGCATGTACATGCACACAAAGGCAAGGCAACCATGCATGCACATGCAGATACACACATGCATGCACACATGTATGCATATGCTCACACAGACATACATGCACACACACATGATCACATGCATGTACAGGCACACAGACACATGTGCAAACAGGCAGACACAGACCTGCATATAGGGACACACAGGCACATATATACACACACATAAGCATGCACACAACATACCTAACTGCACACATTTATAAGCACATTTTTGGTTGAAGTATCTTCAACCATACTTGTATTTTAAGTTTTTGTTTTACTTTGTGACTAGTTTGAAGATTTTTTTCTACTAATGAGTGATTTATATTTATATTTATTGGTGTGTCACATTTGATCTTGATCCTATTTATTTTTCCTTTTCTAGATACAGCACTGTAAAACTTCTTGAACTTTTTCACTTTTAACATCTTTGATATTAGAATGTGTCTCGCAGAAGACATCCTGGATTAACTGGTACATTTTTATGTAGCAATCATTAAAACAACCATGATATTATCACTTATTTCCCTTACTTTCTGTTGCAGTTCTCCTACCAGAAAGACCAGCATTTTGTTCTGAGATAGCTTTAAATTAACCCAGTTACTTCACACTACTAACTTCCTTCTCTTGCCAGCTCCTCCTGGCTCACAGAGCATAAACAATAGAATTACCTGTCTCCTCCACTGATCCCTGTCTCCTTTTTCCCTACCCTCTTTGATTTGCCAACACCGTTCTTGCCTAATGTTGATATTTTTTACTCATAAGCATTCTTAACTGTAGATAAAAAAAGATTGCAGGCATTAAAGACCACATTATCCACAAGTTTATTCTGCTCACTCACATTGCCAAAACACACAACACTAACCTTATGTGGAAATGCAGGATGGTGAAGCACTTACCTCCTTCTGTTCACAAAGAACCCCGGGCTTCAGTGTCTTAACAGGGTGAGCAGTTACTCTGTCTCACGGGTCCTGGGCCAGCTGAGCAGCTCCTCTGGTGTAGGTCAGATGATCACATCAATAGTTATAGAATCAGCAGTACGGTTGGTCTGGAGAGGCCTCACTGAAGTCGGTTGAGGCCGAGGCCATATGTCTGGGATCAGCAGCAGGCAAGTCTGAGCTTGCTCACCTGGAGGCACAAGGGCTTCCCACAGTCAGAAGGGCAACCTGGCACAGACCTTTGTTAGTCTCTGTTTGCCTCGCACCTATGACTATCCACTGACCCAGGACAGAACAGAGCCAGGCTCATGGTGAGAGATGGGTCATTTGATAAGAAACCATCTCTCCACTCTTTTTTTCCCTTTGTTTTGGCCTCGGGTCTGTTATCAAATGTTTTCACTATTTAATCCTTTCCTGAAGTATCCAGTTACCTCTTGACTGGTTGTGTTCATTTTCTAATGAACTCCAACAGGCGGGGTTCACGATGATGGGGGTTGTCAGGACACAGTCTTCTGGTACACGCAGAGGCATTGCGCATCTTGTCAGCAGCAGCCGACAGAGATGGAGCTTCAGAGGTGGAGGATGGACAACACAAGGCTGGGATCGCTCCTTTGTGTGCTCCTTTTCTGTTGCTGTAATACAGCACTGTGATGAAAAGCAACTTTCAGAAAAGTGTATTTGGGCTTACGGTTCTATCGGGATAAGGGCCATCGTGGCAGGAAAGTGGCAGACATGGTGGCAGGACAGGCTGCTGAGAGCTCACATTCTCAACACAAGCGCGAACACAGAGAGCAAACTGCAAGCAGGTGAGGCTTTTTATTCTCAAAGTCTACCACCAGTAGCATACTTCCTCCAGCAAGGCTGAACCCCCTAGACATCCCCAAACAGTGGTACCAACTGGGGACCAAATGAGGCTATGGGGACAGTTTCATTCAAATCTAGAATCTTCCAGACTTTCAACCATGCTGTTATAGCCAGGGTTCACTGATAGAAGAGACATAGATATGTAGATAGAGAGAAGTGATAGAGTCAGGGACAGGAATGGAGAGTCAAAAGAGAGATGAGACAGAAATAGGGACAGACAGAAATACACGATAGAGATAGAAAGATGGGGCCAGCGATACAGAGAGATAAAGACAGGAATAGAAACAAAGACAAGGACAGAGCCAGAAACACAAATAGAGATAGACAGAGTCAGAGGTGGAGACAAGACCCAGAGAGCCAGAGAGAGACAGAGGAATGAGTAATGGATAATGATGGCAGCTGGCCCCATTGCTGCGGTGATCAAGAAACCCCAGTCTGTCATCTGCAGCTGGAGATATAGGCAACTAATGGTGCGGTTCGGTCCTGGTCCACAGGCCTGTAGAACCAGACGGCTGGATTATGTAATTCCCCACCAGTTCTGAGGACTAGTGCTGTCATGTCCACCATCAGAGAAGACAGATGCTCTGCCCAGGAAGAGCAAGAGAGTGCTCCTTTCCTCCGAGCCTCTGTTCTGAGGGCCTTTAATGGCTTGGACAAGGAGGATCCTCTTTAGCCAGTCTGCCGATTCAAATGCTGATTCCATCTAGATGCCACCAGACAATAGAAAACCAGTTCCACCAGCTAGCTGGACATCTCTACCACACTGACAATGAAATTAATCCCATCCCTGGGATTTATTAAAAATGAACTGCCTAGCTGGAGAAATGGCTCAGCCATACAAAAAAACTAAAGACCCCAAACAAAAAGACAAAATCAGCTGCCCACTCTCAGGTGCACCAGAGCCAGAGTGAATGTCTTCACAGAGCTGGTCCTGAGTTACCAAACATCCTGCTGGAAGGGAGGCAGTGTCACCCATTCTGAGGCTCCTGGATAGGGCCCTTCACACAAAGTAGCCAGCTGTCACTGGCTCCCGAGTCAGGAGTAGGAGGACATCCAGACCTTTGCTGTGTAACTTGTGCCCAGGCTGTTTATCTGCCCGAGCCTCTGATACACTTTAGCTAATGACAATGTCAGTAGAGGCCCAAGAGTCCTTGTGTCACTGGACCCACCAGCTTTGCTCCTGCTGTGACCACAAAATGCCTAGCTGGTCCGCTGATCCAAGAAGAGACATGTAGTGCAGACATGCCCTCCACTAACCTCCAACAGCAGTGAAAGTGGAGCCTCTTCAGCCTGAAGCAGAGCCAAGGAGCAGCCTAGATGGTATTGACACAGCCCGCCACAGCGTGTGGCAGGGCTTGAACATCTGGGTTTTGAGGAGCCATTGTGGACCGCCATGGCTGGATTTGGCCCGGGCTGGCGTCCCTAGCAAAATACTAAAAGTCGTCATGAAATAATGTTCTACTTCCTGGTTGTGCCACACCCTCTAGGGCCTAGCATGGAACTTCTGCCTTAGCCACCTAACGCTGAGACAACACAGACCAGCTGTGCCCAAAGAGTGGCCAGAGCCATACAATATGTATGGCCTTCTCATATCCTCTCAGTTCTCTCTTCTATCCGCGACAGATTGAAATATCTCCAGCATTTTTGCACTTAGCACAGAACAACAGACCCAGGGGTGGCCTTATTCCTATTGTTTGAATAAATCCATCAACAAAAGCATCAGAAGGTCATTTTCAAGAAATCGACAAATGGCTTGCAGGAGCTGAAAGGCACACCATTTCTTGTATATAATACCTCTAAACACACCAATGACATTTTAAACAAATAAGCAAACCTAGGGGAATTGGGTTTTGATTGCATTTCTTTGAAAAGGTAGCCGCTGTGTTCAGTACTGACACGCGGTCTAATGGGCTGCTGGGACTCCATGACCAAAGAAGAGGGAAAATTCCATTAAGTGTCCTGAGTCCTTTCCAAAATTGGTGTTAAGGGAAACCTATTCGGCTTAAAAGAACTTTGTTCCGGGGACTAATAAACTTGCTTAATCAGTGGGAAGAACTGAAACTGGACTCTTTACTGCTGTACCGCTCGGAACTTTTAATATGCTAATGTACATTGTACAGCTCCGAGAGGGGGTATTAATATGCAGCATCTCCTAAGCCAACTTGGCCTGGAACCCTGAGAACTCTGTGTGCCTAGGAGGTCTGTATGATTCATATCAGCCCATGGAGCACACTTGGAGAAACTCTGATCTTTTCCAAGGACCGACAAGGTAATGAATCATTCTGTCACTTGCACAGTTACATTTAAATCTCACCACCCTGGCCCTAAATGGCCTATCCCGGTGGTTGGTCACCTTTTCATGGTTATAGCTCATTGAAGGGATTAAAAGACTCCAGGCCAGGGGAGGGAGTGGGGGTGGAAAGCCACTAAACAGGTCAGAAATAATTTCAATGAAAACACTTCTTAGGCCGAACAAAGGCTCACAAGTCTATTAAAAAAAAATCCACAGTTGTGCCTTATTCCCAACAACACTGGGTCTTTTCTAGAACTTAGTGATGGACCCAAACTAGCACTGCAAAGAAACACTGGGATTTGGCCTGCCTGCCAGGACCTCACTCCCTTTAACTCTTCTTGCTCATGAGCTTAGCGCCTCACAGTCAGATCATCTGCAGCCACCTTTAGATTTATGTACAATGAAGCAAAGTCAGACAAATGAAGAAGCTAACAGCTCACCTGCTGGCAAACTGGTGGGTAACCTACAGCCAATGGCGGCATGCCATGTGGTGGTACATATGATTGCCCTTTCTTCAACTGTACCAACACTTAACTTAGATTTATTTCCAAGCAAACAAAAACAAAATAAAAATTCCTCCAGCCTCCTTGGCCCTTCAAGTCACCGCAATAAGCCATGATCACTGCAGCCAATCCACCCATGAGTCTGGGTGTAACGGTGTGCATGGAGATGCTGTAATTTGGATAAGCATCTGGCAAAGGTTCTAGTGTTAAAAA
This sequence comes from Alexandromys fortis, assembly GCF_014885135.2. NCBI lineage: Eukaryota > Metazoa > Chordata > Mammalia > Rodentia > Cricetidae > Alexandromys > Alexandromys fortis. Next base: position 3,789,074 of record NW_026068039.1, on the reverse strand, counting down.
GCTTGGCCACAGCCCATGGAGTAGAGGGGGACCCTAGAGGCCTTTCCATCAATGACCGTGCTCCTAAAGCAGACAGGAAGACACCGACTCCTCCTTTTTCTTTTTTCAATCCAGGCCAGCACACACTCCCACTGTAATGTGCTACCTCACCACAGGCCCAAATGCAATAAAATCAACTAACCATAGACTGAATAAAGCAACAACTATAAAACTTCTCAGTCCTACTGAGCTCTTAGTTTATCATTGTATTCTTTTTAGACTAAAGAAACAACAGGTCCCTAAGCATTTTAGATTGGTATGGATTTTTGTATTAAGCAACAAGTATAAAACTTCTTAGTCCTAATGAGTTTTCTGTTTATCATTGTATCTCCTTTTTTAGACTAAGGATATAACAGCAGGTCTCCAAAATATTTTGGATCGGTGTGGATTTTTGTTTGATGATAAATTTTAAGGTTATAAAGGTCTACTCAGATTAATAACAGGTAGCTTAGAGATTTATACCTAACTACTTATGTCTTTGCTAACTGTTCAACACCAGGCTTCTAGAAAATTTAGATAAATAACAATACATTTGATAAATTAGGTATATTTGATAAATAAGATTCCTAAGGTCTACTCAGATTCACAGTAATATTTATCTAGCTTCTTTGTCTTTTCACACTTTGTTAAGTTTCAGTTTTCAGTTATTTGAATAAACTAAATCATACAAAAAATACTATGATGTTTTATAATGGTACCCTATAAAAAGATCAATAAAGTTCTCAGTCTTTCCGTGGATGAAGGTTACCACATATATGATTTATTGTGTTGCTAAAGGATCTTCAGTTAAATCTTCAACTCAAATTTTTAAAGTTCAAACATAACAGGGATAAAGCTGTAGAATTCTAACTTATATAAGTACTAATTTGTAAACTATTCATTTAGTAACAAGCTGTATTTACTCTCCTGCATGTGTTTTCCAAGACTAAACCAGACTAATAAGATATACTTGATAAATAGATAGTCCTCAGACTCTTTTGAGATTTGTTAAATATGACATTTAAAATGTTTAATAATTACAGAACAAATGCCCTTCCTACTGGGAGCCCAGCGGTCTCCAAGAAAGACATATGGAGCACATTCACTCCACCTGTATTGTGGTGACGCTAACTATTGACCAGAACTGCCCCAAGCCTCGCCTGCTGCCAGGGTTCTAATCAAACTGTGTACACTTTTGGGTTAATTGCCCTACTTTGCCTGGTCAAAGTAAGGTCAGTATTTCCACATTCCTCTACAGGGAAAATTCCTCAGACCTAGATCTGACAGCCAAAGGCCCACTGCTCTGTATGACAACTGAAGGTTAAATGCTGTCCCTTCCAACAGCTGGAGACCTGCAGAGCCTAAGGTAACCCGTCTAGGTTATGGGGAGATCTGTCATTTTAACCGATACACAGGCCATGTTGATTATACTTCCAGCTGTAATTTATAATTCTTGGATCTCTGATGATGATGCTGACGAACTGTAGCTTTAACAGCTGCGAGCATACCAGCCGCATGTCCAAGGCTTCAGCAGCCTCCTCAGCTCTCTTCACATGTAAATTCAGGCCTCAAGACTCCAGCTAAGAAAGACAGATTACCTTGCTACCAGAATCTTAAAAAGATATAAATCCACAAAATAAGTTTCAAAGGAACTTTTTACTATTCCTTTATACAAAGGAACTTGTTTTACAGTGACACTGTTAGTAATCAACCACCTCATGGTAAGTAGCTAGATATGGAAAAACTTGGTTTATAGAGTCTGAGGGTCTAAGAAAATGTCCTAAGGTATATAAATACAAGTTGTAAGGGTTTGAGGACGTAAAAGTTAGACAAGCTGTGAGGTCTAAGAAGGTGTTTTAACATACACAGATGTAAAAACTGAGAAGTACTTTCCCTCACTACGCTACGTTAGACTGAGACGTCAGAAGTTCAGATAAGACTGTGTAGCCCTGGATGTCCCGGGCTTAGTAGTAAAACAGGCTGTTTCAAATTCAGAGATCTGCCTGCCTCTGACTCCCGAGTGCTGGGATTAAAGGCATGAGCCACCACCACCCAGCTAAAAGTTCAAAATTTTAACAATCAACAGAGTTCTGATATGTTGTCTTGTTTTTATTGTTTTTAATGAGCTATATATTTTTCTCTGCTCCCCTCACTTCCTTCCCTCCCCCTTCTATCCTCTCTCATAATCCCCAAGCTTCCAATTTACCCAGAAGGTCTTGTCATTTTCTACTTCCTAAGTAGTTTAGATCTATGTATGTCTCTCTTAGGATCCTCTTTGTTGTCTAGGTTCTCTGGGATTGTGAATTGTAGGCTGGCTTTTCTTTGCTTTATGTCTAGAAGCCACTTATGAGTGAATACATATTATATTTGTCTTTCTGGGTCTTGGTTACTTCACTCAATATAGTGTTTTCTAAATCCATCCATTTGCCTGCAAATTTCAAGATGTCATTATTTTTTCCCACTGTGTAGTACTCCATTTTGTAAATGTACCACATCTTCTTTATCCATTCTCTGGTTGAGGGGAATTTAGGTTGTTTCCAGGTTCTGGCTATTACAAATAATGCTGCTATGAACATAGTTGAAAACGTGTTCTTGTGGTATGATTAAGCATCCTTTGGGCATATATCCAAAAGTGGTATTGCTGAGTCTTGAGGAAGGTTGTTTCCTAATTTTCTGAGAAGTTGCCATACTGATATCCAAAGTGGCTGTACCAGTTTGCACTCCCACCAGCAATGGAGGAGTGTTCCCTTAACCCCACATTCTCTCTCTGGTAAGTTGTTAATCTAGCTCTGGTAAAGCACTGCTAATATTATCATAGTCACAAGCTAAATATTTTAAATTTCCTTTGGTTGGCTTCTAAGAACAGGTCTAACACACTTCTCAACTGTGCTAAGAACATATTTGTCCAATCTGTATATCAGCCCTAGGAAAGAGAGTTAACACTTTTGACCCTAAATCATTTCTAGGTTCCCAGGCTTTTTCTGTGACTCAAAGGCATGAGTTTGCTGCTCTTTCCGCAATGTGGATTTCAGTACAGTGGTAATACAAACATAGTGAAAACGTTCACCTCTTTCTGTAAACTTGAAAAAAAAAATTCTTGTAAGTTTCAGGGAATTGACTCGGATCCATCTCTCACAGGTCAAATGGTTTCCAGATAAGCACTGTAAAGCAACATCCTGTTTCCCTGCCTGCCTATTCCTGAGGCTGACATCTCTCTCTTCTCTGAGAGGACCGTGGGCCTAGAAGTTTCAAGTATACATCCAAGATAAAACATTTCCCTTAGCATCTCCATGGGCCTAGAAGTTTCAAGTATACATCCAAGATAAAACATTTCCCTTAGCACCTCCGTGGGAGCAGGTCCAAGCCAACGAACTCAGCGGGACCAGGCCCAGGCCCAGGCCAGCAACCTCCAGGGACCAAGCCCAGACCAGCAACCTCCAGGGACCAAGCTCAGACCAGCAACCTCCAGGGACCAAGCCCAGACCAGCAACCTCCCTCTGTGGGACCAGGCCCAGGCCAGTGACAGATGGGGAAGAGTCTTCTGTTTTGTGTTAATTTCATTGGTTAAATAAAGAGACTGCCTTAGCCCTTTAATAGGACAGAAAATTAGGTAGGCAGAGAGTAGTCTGAACAGAATGCTGGGAGAAAGAAGCTGAGTCAGAGAGTCGCCATGATTCTCCCACTCCAGACAGATGCAGGTTAAGATCTTTCCTGGTAAGCCACCTCGTGGGCTACACAGATTATTAGAAATGGGCTAGTCCAGGTGCAAGAGTTAGCCGAGAAAAGACTAGATATAATGGGCCAAGCAGTGTTTAAAAGAATACAGTTTCCATGTAATTATTTCGGGTAAAGCTAGCTGGGTGGCGGGACACAGCCCGCCGCTCCTATTACAAGTGACCTTTGTGGGACCAGGCCAGGCCAGCAACCTCCATGGGAACAGATCCAAGTCAGCAACCACTGACAGAGAAGGCCAGAACCAGCAATCTCCACAGGAGCAGGTACAAGATCATGACCTCTGAGGGACCAGGCCCAAGCCAGTGACCTCCTTGGGACTAGGCCCAGGCCAGTGACCTGCATGGGAGCAGGTCCAAGTCAGCAACCTCCCTGGGACAAGGACAAAGTCAAGGACATAAATGGGAGAAGGCCCAAGCAAGCGACCTTTGCAGGACCACGAGCAAGCAAGCGACCTCCACAGGAGCAGGCCTGAGCCAGAAACCTCCATGGAATTGCAGAGCAACCTCCAAGAGCAAAGAACAACCTCCAGAATGACTGGAACCACGACCCTAACTCTACCACCAGGAGCAACCATCTGAGCCTTGTATCCATTGGCACCTGAAAGATCGATCATCAGAGACACGGCCACAACTATACCAATCAGATGGGTAGACAAGGTAATAATATACTCAACACCAACACCACAAAGAGCAACACAGAACCACCAAAAACTAGTGGCTCTACAACAGCAAGAATTGAACACCCCAATACAGATGAAGCAGAAGAAAATGACCAAAAATTAACTTTAGGAGAATGTTTGAGGCCTTTAAAGAAGAAATGATAAGTTCTCTCAAAGAAATGTAGGAAAAGACAAACAAAAAATTGGGAGAAATAAACAAATCCATTAATGAAAACAAAGAAAAAGCAATGAAACGGGTCAGAAAAATGATTCAAATCTTGAAAACCAAAATAGAGACAATAAAGAAAGCACAAACCAAGGAAATTCCAAAAATGGAAAATATGGCAAAAATATCAGGAATCACAAATACAAGCATAAACAGAAGAATATAAGAGATGGAAGAGATAATCTTAAGCAATGAAGATGTGATAAAGGAAATACTCATTGGTCAAAGAAAATGTTAGATCTTATAAAAGCTTGACACAAAATATCCAGGAAATATGGTAGACCACAAAAAGACCAAACCTAAGAATAATAGAGACAGAAGTAGAAGTCCAACTCAAAATCACAGAAAATATATTTAACAAAATCATAGAAGGAAACTTTCCCAAACTAAAGAAAGATATGCATATAAAAATACAAGACACAGAACACTAAATAGACTGGACCAAAAAAAGTCCCCTTGCCACATAATAACATACTAAACATACAGAATAAAGAAAGAATATTAAGAGCTGCAAAGAAAAAAAGGCCAAGTAACATATAAAGGCAGACTTATCAGAATTACACTTGATTTCTCATTTGAGACAATGAAAGCCAGAAGGTCCTAGTCAAGCATTATGCAGACATTAAAAGACCACTGATGAAAGTGTAAGTCACAAAACAATCCCACACCAGTTTGGAATTATGATTAATAAAAGAATAATTTATTTAAGGGAAAAACTTACTATCCTAGACAATAGCCCTCGGCACGGTCAGGAACAGAGTCTAGCACCCAGATGGAAGGGGGAGCCGAAAGCAAGAGAGCAAGCAAATGGCTACTACTGCTTTTTAAAGCAAAAGAGACCACGCCCAAGGGGGCTGGTATCTTAAGGCTATTGGCTGAGGGGCAGAATGAGCTCCCACAGTACCTCCCCCTTTTGTTTAAATAAGAAAGTTCCAAATCCAATACAAAACTATATACATTAGGAACAGATATTAAGTATAATTAGAATTACAACCAGCATAAACAATATTAAGCAAGGAACATATGCTAAATGTTTTAATAAACATTCTATCCTATGGAGTCTAAGTCTTGTATAAGAAATGGCTTGACTAGATCATAAGAGTACAGTAACTATGACTATCTAATCTTCAACTGCATCGAAGGCCTGAGAAGGGAGATAATATTACTTGAGCAGGCAGGAAGTACAATCAAGTATCTTCCAAAGTAAGCAATATATGACAATTAATTACTAAGCAATCACCCAAAGTCTCATTTTGCAATGCTGAAGCAACCAACTTTGGCTAAGGCCTAGCACAATTGACAGACTATTTTCAGAGGCAGGAAAATTTTCAAAACTGTCTTACCCTGTCTTGGTAAGATTTGACAGTCCTGCTCATCCATTTCTAGATACTATGTAACTTGTCAGTGGTTGAGGCATTGTCAGTTCCTTGCCCAAAGGCCAGTTTTGTCAATAAGAAAACAAGCTCCAAGTGGAGTGTCTTCAGTGCTCAACATTCTCTCAGGAATAGATTGGTGGTATCTTAAGCAATCATATCTCATGTCAACAGAACCCTAAGTTATCTAAATGCCATGTTCTTTCTACAGATTCTTGAAGTGTTTGAAGATTCCCTGTCTAGATAGAACACAATCTCTATATATCTAAAGAACCCAATTGATCTGACTGTATGTACAACAAACATGAACAACTATTGACCTATAATAATTAATACCCGTATAACCTAGAGACTAAAGCTTCATGTCAGAATATTAAATAATCTGTAAACAAATGTGCAACAAATGAGGACAGTGACCTCAAAATGTAAACAATCTATAAGTATTTTGATCACAAGTGGTAGTAGTAATATATAATGCAATATGAAAATATATCCTAAAAGTTCTATCAATATACAAAATGTCCTAAACTGAGGTAGAAACATGAATATATACAATCTGAAAAAATAACTTTGTATAGGTGTACAAATGTAAACAAAAGTAACAGATATAATTTGAACTTGTACCAATATATAATAGCTCACAAGTATTCACTCTATTACCCACTCTTACTATCTTCCCTTTTTCTTTTTTTTTAAACAAACATAGTTTTCACCCCAACCCTCTACTCTGTCTAGTACAAGTAATAATCAACAACCCCTAAACAGTGTTCCCAACCCTATGGGCAAACATTTTTGGGATAGGAGGCAGTGTCTTCTAGAATTGCTGCCCACTGTCATAGGGGCGATGTTTTCTTAATGGGATCCTGCAAAAATTAAGTGGTGGTTAAGTTCCAAAATTACTCTCTAGTATAGTTTCAAACAATTTCTGAGCAGTCAATAGGTTTATTTTGTTTGTTTAGTTTTCCAAAGTTCTCATTTGGAGTTCTGGTCAGAATATGAGAAGGTGCACCATTTCAGCAGCTGGTACCCCAAAAAGCAGTCTTATAATAGTGCTGTCTGTATCACGATGTCATCTCAACTAGGTGGATTTATTGCTGTGGGGCCCCATCTTCTTCCTGGAAACTTCAAAGATTACTGCAGGAAAAGGATCTGTAGGAAAATCTAGGTTCATCATTAAAAACTTAAACATCATTCATATAAACATACATTTAATGAAGAATATGATATAGAGAAAATAAGCATGAAGAAAGTAAAATTTTTTCCCAAAGTCTTTCTTCTGTCCCATACCAGATGGCTCCTGATATGAGACAGAAACTCTGAATGTTCCTTTTAACAACAAGCTTGGATTTAGAGAAGTACAGAGCCATTGTCCAACTCCAAAACCAGCTAAATATATTAATGTGTGTATGTGTGTGTAAATGTAAGTGCAACCCATACCTGGATTCATAAACCATATTCTATTTTCTAGATGTTCCTTCGTGGATAGTTATTTTTTCTTCTGTCAGCATTCAAACATCCAGGGTCTCCTGAATTTTTGATGATGTGTGTTTTCCTGTAAAGATAAGAGCAGGACCCTGCCCTAACCCTTATGAGCTTTACCTGTATGATTGTCACCATTGTGAATGTGGTATCATTTCTCTTTTTTCAAGAGGTTTCTCCTTTTCAAAGCAAATCTTTATTAATTTTGATGGTATCCATAGTTTTTCTTCTCCTGTGGAAACAAGAGCGAAATCTCTTCCCCAACATAGCAAATCTCCTGGTTTCCATTATGAGGTCAACACATCCTTGAAATATACTGGTTGATTCAATTCAGAAGTTTTTTTTTTCCATTATCCAATGCTTCTCTGCTGCTGTTGCTGTTTCTCATTAGAGTTAAGAAAATTCAAGGTTAATAAAGCATTATGCAATCTATTTCTCAGGGTAGTTTCCATCCCTTTCTGTTTATTCAGCATATTCTTTATAGTACACTTTAACCTTTCTAAAACTGCCTGACATGTAGGACTATTTGGTATACCTGTAATGTGCTTTATATTATAATAAGCAAAAAAGTATTTCATTTTTTAGATACATATACAGGATCATTGTTTGTCTTCATTTGTGCAGGAATACCATGATGGCCATAACTTCTAATAAATATGTGATTACTGAATCAGCGTTTTCCGTACTCAAGGCGGTTGCCCACTGAAAACCTGAATACGTGTCTATGGTGAGGTGTGCATATTTTACTTTACAAATTCTGTAAAGTGGAACATATCCATCTGCCATA
>NW_026068039.1:3773673-3777488 GCF_014885135.2 Alexandromys fortis | reverse complement strand
CGTCCATCCTGGTGTCTCTGCTCCAGAGAGCAGAGCTGTTGGGTCTCTCCGGGAGCAGAGCAGAGTCTGACCTCACTTCCTCTTCTGCCCAGAATTCTATTCTGTTTACTCCTCCCATCTATGTTCTAAGCTATGAGGCCAAGCAGTTGGTTTATTATAATTAACCAATGACCTTCCTCCATCAGAATGGGACATCTAAGAAGGGATTGTAGACAAAGGATTCCTAGGAATAATGTCTCCTCTGGGAGTGGCAGGAATAGCAGGACTCAGCCTTCAGGTATATGTAGGAGGTGTGGCAAAAGTCGACATTGGACCAATGAATGTAGGTCAAAGAAAGATAGACAAGGCAACCTGATACCATCAAGAAACACTCTGGGGGGCCTCTTGCAGGCCCCCATGATGAATGTGGTCCAGTCATACCCAATTACTGTGGAGAACATGTCTCACCAGGAAAATTTAAAAATCCAGTGTCTGCTGTTAAAAACAATACTGATCTGAATGATGGGTTAAATGTGGAGGATGAGTCAAAAACTCCAGTAGGACAGAGGAAACATATATTCTGACAGACTTCTATAAATGATCAAAGACCAAAGCTAAGAGTGTGTATAAATGGCATTTTTGTTGAAGGTTTACTAGACACAGGTGCTGGTGTAAGTACCATTACTCTAGAATCTTGGCATACGAATTGACCTCTTTAAGAGGTAGATGTTCAGTTCCTGGGAATTAGAACCCTATCTCAGGTAAAAGAAATCATGAGATGTGTTGAATGGCAAATAGGAAGACTAAGGGCATATATAGCCAATATTGCAGTGAATTTGTGGGGTCATGACCTATTGCAGCAATAGAATACCCAGATTACCATTCCTGGCAGCCCCCAAAACTTATGTTTCTGGGGAAAATATTAGAAGATATTATAGACAACCAAGACCAAACATTCGGGCTGTAAAAGAACACAAAGCAATTGATAAACCTTCAGAGGTACTGATGGCCCTGTCTTTAAAAGAGTTAACTGAGAAACCAATGTGGGTTAAACAGTGGCCTCTGAGGAAAAGCTGCAGGCTTTAGAACAGCTGGTACAAGAGCAATTAGATGTTTGACATATTGAAGAATCTACCAGACCTTGGTATTCTCCTGTATTTGTTGTTAAAAAGATATCTGGAAAATGGAGAATGGTGACATATCTAAGGGCTATCAACAAGGTTATTCAACCTATGGGTCCTATACAATCTGGAATTCCTATGCCTTCTCTGTTACCAAAGAGATGGCCTATCATAGTTATTGATTTGAAGAATTGCTTCTTCATTATACCTTTACAAAAAAAAGGATATAATTTGCCTTCACAGTGCCTACTTATAATAATTCTTAGCCTACTAGGAGATATCAATGAACTGTATACCACAGGGAATGCTCAGTAGCTCCACCCTGTGCCAATACTTTGTCAGCCAGCCATTGGAAATAATATGTAAGCAATTTCCTAAGTCTACAATCTACCATTACTTGTACTAGATAGAGGGCTGGAGTGAAAACTATGTTCATTCTAAAAAAAAAATGGGGGGGATAATAATAGTGGGTAATAGAGTGAATACTTGTGAACTATTATTTATGGATAATTTACATTGGTAAAGTTTTTGTATATTGATAGAAGTTCAATTATATTTGTTATTTTTGTTTATATTATTTGTACACCTATGCAAAGTGATTCTGTCAGATTGTATATATGCATGCTTCTACATCAAACAGAGGGTTAATCTCCACAATATACAAAGAATCCATAAAATTTATCATCAAAAGAACAAATAATCCAATTTATAAAAATGGGGTATAGACCTAAACAAAGAACTCTCAACAGATAAATCTAAATTGGCTAAAAGACACTTAAGGAAATGTTCAACATCCTTAGCTATCAGAGAAATGCAAATCAAAACAACTCCGAGATTCCATCTTACACCTGTAAGAATGGCCAAGATCAAACACACTGATGACAACTTATGCTGGAGAGGTTGTGGGGTAAAGGGAACACTTCTGCATTGTTGCTGGGAGTGAAAACTGATACAGCCACTTTGGAAATCAGTATGGCAATTTCTCAGAAAATTAGGAAACAACCTTCCTCAAGACCCAGCAATACCACTTTTGGATATATACCAAAAGGATGCTCAATCATACCACAAAAACAGATGTTCAACTATGATCATAGCAGCATTATTTGTCATTGCCAGAACCTGGAAACAACCTAAATTCCCCATGACCAAAGAATGGATAAAGTGAAATTACCTGGCAGGAGTGAGAAGGAAACATGTAATACGCAACAAACCTGCTTAGGAGTTTATTAGAGGGGGCGTGCACAGGTCTGGGGAATCAGTGTGTAAAGAGAGAGAGAGAAAGATGGCGAGTGTAGCTTTTTAAAAGCTGCCTAGCGTATGTGCACAGGGGTTTGGCATTACTATGTCATATGTAGTTGAAGCAGATGACAGGCTCAGGTATGCGCACACATGGATCATGCAGGGTCCTTTAACATTCAGGTACTTCTTCCTGAGGACTTGTCTGTACATGCATGGCTCTAGAACCTGGTAGGATCAGCCTTATGTGGCTGAAATAATTACATAAAGATATACACAATGAAGTACTATATTGTGGAAAAAATGATACCTTGAAATTTGCAGGCAAATTATCGTGGACTAGCCACGACAAAAATACCTCTCACCAGAGTAAAAGCGTGGGGATTAGAAATATAATAAAGAATATGAAGGCACGAATGAAAATAGTAAAATGGAGAAACATATGGGATAGTTGTAATGATCTGTCTCTTTAAGAAACAAGTCACACCCACTCCCTCCCCCATCTGCTGAGGCAAGCTGATCTTCAGCTTCCAGCCTGAGTTCTCTCTCTTTTCCATCTTCCTCTCTGAGAGGCAGCTTGGGTCTCTCCTCACTCTCTCTCTAGGACTGGCTGCTCTCTGGACCCCCTGCCCACTGCCTGCTGTTGCCAGGGATCCCACAGCAAGCTACTTGGGGATCTACAGCAATTTTTAATAATCCATTACAATAGTATCAGGAGGGAAATCCAGTGAATACTAAAAATTCACCGTATTTAATTTCCATCTGCTTAAAATATCCCTGAACCTAAAAGGTATAAGACAAAAGACTATATTAACATGATACAAGGAAATGAACATACCAATTGAAAGTCGCAGGCTACATTCATAATTAAACATTCTGTTGTTAGAACAAAACAAGTCACCAAGTCAGGCTCATGCCCTAGACCAAAACATTCTGTAGGCAAATCACTCCCTGGGTGAAATCCAAAGTTATCTCCATAAAGGAACTAAAACTTAGTTGGATCCTTAGACTTTTGTTTGAGGTAGGAACAGATCTACTTCTCTGTTCCTGGCTATTAGCCACACCTGTTGACAATAACCTTGAAAAAGCCTTTGTTTGAGGTAGGAGCGTGATGACCTCGTAGGATCTAGCAGAAAGTGCCAACTCTCTGACTTTTGATCTATATGAAAACAGGCTCACATTTTTGGCCTCCACAGCAAATGGATGAATCTAGAAAACAGCATATTGAGTGAAGTAACCCAGACCCAGAAAGAGAAATGTAATATGTACTCACTCATAAGTGGCTTTTAGAAACAAAGCAAAGTCAGCCTACAGTCCACAATCCCAGAGAACCTAGACAACATAGAGGAGCCTAAGAGAAACATACATGGGTCTAAACTACTTGGGAAGTAGAAAAAGACAAGATCTCCTGAGTAAACTGGGTGTTTGGGGATCATGAAAAAGGGTAGCAGGAGAGGAGAGGAAGGGAAGGGAGCGGAC
>NW_026068039.1:3683251-3769823 GCF_014885135.2 Alexandromys fortis | reverse complement strand
TTTTGATCTATATGAAAACAGGCTCACATTTTTGGCCTCCACAGCAAATGGATGAATCTAGAAAACAGCATATCGAGTGAAGTAACCCAGACCCAGAAAGAGAAATGTAATATGTACTCACTCATAAGTGGCTTTTAGAAACAAAGCAAAGTCAGCCTACAGTCCACAATCCCAGAGAACCTAGACAACATAGAGGAGCCCAAGAGAAACATACATGGGTCTAAACTACTTGGGAAGTAGAAAAAGACAAGATCTCCTGAGTAAACTGGGTGTTTGGGGATCATGAAAAAGGGTAGCAGGAGAGGAGAGGAAGGGAAGGGAGCGGACTAAAATGTAGCTCAAAGCCGGGTGGTGGTGGCGCACGCCTTTAATCCCAGCACTCAGGAGGCAGAGGCAGGCAGATCTCTGGGAGTTCGAGGCCAGCCTGGTCTACAAGAGCTAGTTCCAGAACAGGAACCAAAAGCTACAGAGAAACTCTGTCTCGAAAAATCCAAATATGTGTATATATATACATATATATTAATAAAAACAATTAAAAAATAAAATTACATGCTAAAAATCATTCCCTTTAACTCCTTTACTTTCTCTCCCTAGTCCATCTGTGCCAGCGTATTTCAAATCAACTGCAGACTGCTCCAGGTGGTCCTGCCTCACAAGCTGCTCCAAAATGTTGCCTGCACTTCTCTAGCCACAGATGATCCTGCAGAGCTTGGACAGCAAGTCAAACAGCCTGCTCTTCCCTGACATGGCCAGCCTTCCAGCTCTCCTGCCCCTCCCCCAACAACCGCACCCCAATGTCAACAGGAAATAGTCATAGAAAAGACTGAGTCGTCCCTCATCATTTATTTATTATCAACAAAAGGCTAGGCTGTTTGTCCCTGGTTCCTTTAAGAGACAAGCCACGCCCACTCCCTCCCCATCTGCTGAGTCAGGCAGATCTTCAGCTTCCAGCCTGAGCTTGGTCTCTTTTCTATCTTCCTCTCAGAGAAGTAGCTTTGCTTCTGCCTCTCTCCCCACTTCTCCCCTTCCCCCCTTCTCTGTCTCTTTCTCCTCTTCTCTCTCTCTCTGTCCCCCCCTTCACCCTTTCCCCTCCACAACCCCCTGAATAAAAATTTAACCTCACTCTGCAAGTCGTGTCTATCCATGTCTCTGTCTCCTGCCCGCCTGCCATGTGTCTCCCTGCCTGGGACCAGCCACTGCTGGGGACTGGCAGCCATCTCTGGCTGCTCCCAGAGCCCGCTGCCTGCCACCATATGGCCCGCCACCACCGCTCGGGCCACTGCTCTGGGGCTGGCAGCCGTCTCTGCCTGGGACTGGCTGCTCCTAGGGCCTGCTTCTGCCGCCACATGGCCCACTACCACCATTTGGGACCTACAGCATTTCTGCTGCCTACTGCTGTGGGGATCTTGCAGCATTTCAAAAAAAATATATAAAACTGTTAGGTTTCAAACCTAGGACAAATGGCTGAGGTGCCTATTTAACATACCAAAGCGGACCTGGCTACCAGTTCTCCCTGTAGTCCCTCGATCCTACTATTAGGAGCCCTTCTGGCTGGCATACCTGGACCCCTATCCTAAATTCTCCAGGTCAGGGCTTGGGCTGTTCTTTCCGATTCAATCTAGCCATTTTGGTAACCTGTCCCTTTTGTCTACTCTCTTTTGGGCCTCCTGCCTGCTGCTCCCTGGTCCCCCTTTCTCCCTTTTCCTTTTCCCTTCCCATCTCTTCACATGGCTCAGGGTCTGGACTCTCCCAGAAGTTCCAGCCTCTGGCTATGTTCTCCTACATATCTATCATAAAAGTTTTCCTCCACTATACTTAGGAGCAGTCACGTCCTCTTGAATTCCAAAGAAAAATTGGAAAACAGGACTGTTCATAAAAACTTCCAAGTTTAGATGTGAGAGAAGAAAGCCTCTTACCACATAGGACCAGACCCACATTCCAATGGTACCCTTGAACCTGGTACTTCATGGATATCTAAAGCTTAACCTAAGCACAATGTAATTCTTGGCCACCCCAATCCCTGTATAAGAAATTTAACACCTCAACTACCCAGACATGAAGCTAATATATGACCTTTAACATGAACAAATGAAGAAATCACCAGTTCTGCTGTTTATACTGAAAACCTGTTAGTACTGTCAACAGTGGGACAGATTAAGGATTGTACTGTCAGTTCTGTTGCTACAACAAAAATTCCCAAGGTAATCAACTTACCAAGAGTAAAGGATTATTTATAGTTTTGCTCCATGTTTGTCTGGCCCTATTGTTTTGAGCCTAGTGCTTGAGAACATGGCCAGGCAAGGCCATTCATCTCATGGTCAGGAAGGAAAGAAAAAGTTAGGGATAGGGTCCCACAATCTACTTCAAGGGCACATGTAGAGACAAAGACATTTCAGTTGGTCTCACTTCTCGATGGTTCTATCAGCTCCCCAAGTGCCACTTTGGGGAACCCAACATTGCCAAGGGAGAAGGCAAGTCCCTCTCTCAAGGACACGACCCAGAAGCCACCCACACCACAAACCACTTCCTCTCACATGCCACTGATCATAACTAGGTCACAGGTCATGCCTAACTATAAGGAAGTCTTTTTCCCCCTAGGCAGTCACATTTGTGAACGGATTCTATTAAGATAGGAATCAAGGACTGGCCACCTTTATTCCTCACAGTTACGGCCCAGCACGCACGTAGCATAGGATCAATCCCATCTACATAGGGAACGTCTCCACTCTCACACACACGCCCTTGGAAGTATGGGAGGTGTTTACAAAACATGAAAACTTCAAATACATCTTTCTTTCTTCAATTTTCTGTATTAAAAATACCTTCTTTTTTGAAAAGATTAATTTTATTTTTATTTATATGAATCTGTTGTGTGTGCATTATCATGTGCAAATGTTGTAGAATATTATTTTCAGGTGCTGTATTTGTTTAAGTCTGTGAAGCTGTGTTACTGAGCCTGTCGTAAACACCCGATGATCCTAATAAAGAGATGAATAGCCAATAGCAAGGCAGGAGCAAGGATAGGCGGGACTGTCAGGAAGAGAGTATAATAGGAGAAATTTGGGAGGAGCAAGAGAACAAGGAGAGGAAGACATAAATGGTCAGCTACTCAGCCAGTCAGAGTAAGAAGGAAAGAAAACTATACAGAAATAGAGAAAGATAAAAGCCCAGAGGCAAAAGGTAGTTGGGATAATTTAAGGTAAGAAAAGCTGGCAAGAAACAAGCCAAGCTAAGGCCGGGCATTCATAACTAAGAATAAGCTTTCATGTGTGATTTATTTAAGAGCTGCGTGGCAGGCCCCCCAAAATATCAAAAGAATAAAACATCACACTACACTCAAGTGTGTGTGTATGCTCACCAAGGCCTAAAGAGGGCACTGGATCTACTGGAGATGGATTACAAGTGGCTGTGGGTTGCCTGATGTGGGTACCGAGAACCAAATTCTGCAAGAGGAGCACTGGTAAGGGCTGGGAAGTCTCTCCAGGCCCAGAAAGTATCTTCTTATAATTGAACATATTTTTTCAGTGTAGCTTTTTATCCCTAAGTAAGCCACACAACTCAACATCTGAAGGAAGACATGATCAGGCATCATAGGTCAGTTCCCCAGGAAAGTCTCTGTGTCTGTGATTAGAGGGCAGGTGGCCTACTGGGGTGTGTACAGGAATCAACACCTGTCTGTCATGGAAGCAGGAACAGCTGGAGAGAAGAGTTGAACTTCAACCTAGGCTTCTGTTGACCTCCCAGAGGGCTCTGGGGCTAGGGTGGCCCTCAACCATTAGTCCTTGGATGCTGAAGGCATTCAGAGAAAAAGCAAAACCTTAGCGAAGGCCACTTTCTGCCCAGGATCATTCCAGGAAAGGACTGAGTAAGAAGCCATTAGTAGCTACCGCTCAGTTGATGGAATGTGTTTCTGTACAGACTGGGTCTGTGTAGGTGCCACAACACTGGCTGATACCAGGGACAGGCAAGAAAGAAGGAAAAGACTATCAGAGATAGCATAGCACATACTGTGGGATAGGCCTATCACTCTGTGGATTATTCTACTTGATCTTCTCAGCAGTCTTGCAACCTGATTGGTTAAATTCATCATATTTCAATCCACAGAAACTCAAGTTAATGCCTCAGAGACACTTATTCGAGAAGAGGAGGCAGATGAGCAGTAGAACTAAGATGCAAACCCAGACAGGGATCCTTTGCCTGGAGCGTTTTGCTGCCTCCAGAACTAAGCTGCAAACATGAAACTGGGATGAGATCTGCTAACAGCTTGGAAGACCTTCAATGCCTCACTGGCATAAAACAGAAAAGCGAAAAGCTCTGGGGCAGGGCGAACCTGCTCCAACTGTCAACAATAGAAGGCAGACCTGCTCTGCTCTGTGCAGCTAGGAGCTTTGTTTTGCATCCTCCTCAGGGAAGATGCAACACCGAAACTAAGGGCAAAAGAGCACAAACAGAATCTCAGCAAGAGTAAACACAAACTCAAGCTGAATAGCCAGTAAAATAACCAGCCTGAACATCAACAAACAAACAAAACATCAAGGTCAAGCCAGGCAAAGGAATGCTGAGGAACTTTCCAGATGAAAGTGTACCAGGCTTTTTCTTTTGGGCTCCCAAATTATGATAAGGAGGCTTATTATTACTTACGAATGTTTGGCCTTAGCTTAGGCTCATGTCTTGCTAGCTCTTATAACCTGTTTCTCTTTACATTCTGCCTCAGGGCTTTTTATCTCTTCTTTCTGTATGTCCTCCTCCTCCTCCTTCCATCTCTGTCTGTAGCTGCCTGACTGGCTGGCCCTAGACATCTCCCTCTTCTCCTCAACCTCTTCTCCTTCTTTCCTCTTGTTCTTCTCAAGCCTACATTTCGCCTCCTATTTATTCTGTCTGCCAACCCTGCCTATCCCTCTCCTGCATAGCTATTGGTCGTTCAGCTTTTTATTAGACCAATCAGGTGCCTTAGACAAGCAAGATGAAACAAATGCAGCACATCTCTACATAATTAAACAAATGCAGCGCAAACAAATCAACACATCTTCACATCGTTTACAAAGGCAGCATAAACAAGTGTAACACACCTTTACATAGGTAACTATTCCACAGCATGAAAGGAGACCAAACAACTGCCAGGTAAATGCAGTGGTGATCCTGGACTGGGGGAGATTCGAGGGCCTAGGGCGATTCTGTCATAGACTGCATGTGCCTCTACTGACAGGGTCTATGCAAGTGCATGCCACAATCATTGTTTTGATGGTGTATTAAGCTTCCTGGTGTTGATGGTTACACCATGGGTGTATAAAAGACCATTCCTGTTCTTGGAACTACATGCTTAAGAAATTTAGGGACTATGGTGAGAGTCATACCACAGTGTCTGGAATTTACTCTTAGTACGGTTTCTCTATCTTAGAACTTTTTTTGCTGTGAAGAGACACCATGGCTATGGCAACTCAAAACATTTAATTGGGATGGCTTGCTTACAGTTTCAGAGGTTCAGTCCATTATCATCATGGTGGGGAACATGGTGGCATGCAGGCAGACACAGTACTGGAAGAATAACTGAGTATCCTTGTTAGTTGTTTTTACTCTTTGTTCTTTTGTTCTTACTCTTTGGGGGCACGTTACCCAGCTCCCAAATAAATCACACACACTGAGGCTTATTCTTAGTTATGACTTACCAGCCTTAGTTTGACCTGTTTCTTGCCAGCTTTTCTTATCTTAAATTAACCCATCTACCTTTTGCCTCTGGGCTTTTACCTTTCCCTATTTTGTACATCTTACTTTCACTCTTGTGGCTGGCCCTTGGCATCCTCTCTACTTGTTTTCTCTTGCTCCCTCTCCTTGTTCCTTCTCCTTCTATTATAATCTCTGCCTGCCAGCCCCACCTATCCTTTCTCCTGCCTTGCTATTGACTGTTCAGCTCTATATTAGCCCAACAGGTGTTTTAGACAGGCAAAGAATCACAGCTTCACAGAATTAAACCAATGTAGCATAAACAAAGTAACACACCTTTACATCGTTAAACAAATGTTCCACAGCATAAACAAATGTAACACACTTTAAAACAATATTCTACAGCATGTCTTACATCTTACAGGCCACAGGAAGTTGACTGAAACACTGGGCAGTATCATGAGCATAAGAAACTTCAAAGCCCACCCCACAGTGACACACCTCCTCCAACAAGGCTATACCCATTCCAATCAAGCCACACCTCCTAATAGTGCGACTTCCTATGAGATTATGGGGTCCAATTACATTCAAACTACCACATTAAGTATTTTTTAAGAGGTTTATTTGACTCACAGTTTTGGATGCTGGAGAGTCCAAGATAAAGTGGCTGCATCTGGAGAGGTCCATCGTAGAATGTAGAAGGCAATGGGCAACATGTGGCCTGGCCCTGTAACAAGCAGCCTTAGAAGAGAAGAACTCTCCTTAGATAGTATGAATCTGTTCACGAGGACTCTGTCTCCACTACCCAAAGCTATTCCACTAGGCCCCACCTCCCAACACTGCTGGATTTAAGAAGTATACATCTCAACACGAGTTTTTTTTGTGTGTGTGGGGGAACCATGTCTAAACTACAGCAACTCTCAAATATTAGAAAACTAGAATTACATAACATAGTGGCACAAGTAAATACAACAAATGTTAACAGTAGTGAGAGGCCATTATAACTTTTTTGAGTTTTTGAAATTCTTTCAAAATGAAGAAATAAAAAAATATATATTCCCATAGCCAGGTAGTGATGTTCCATGCATTTAATCCCAGCACTCGGGAGGCAGAGGTAGGCAGATCTCTGTAAGTTTGAGGCCAGCCTGCTCTACAAGCAAGTTCCAGAACAACTAGAGATACACAGAGACACTCTGGGGAAAAAAAAAACAGAAGAAGAAAAAGAAGAAGAAGAAGAAGAAGAAGAAGAAGAAGAAGAAGAAGAAGAAGAAGAAGAAGAAGAAGAAGAAGAAGAAGAAGAAGAAGAAAAGTCACCAACAGGACAGCAAGCACATAAAAAAGATTGTTAGGATCTCTATAAATTACTAGGAACACACACACACAATACAAACAGGTCAGATTAAACTGACCTCGTTATCTTTTTTAATATAAAGGAATTATTATAGATAGAATGAACTTGGCTTGAGCAGTGCTTACTCTGCTGCTGCAAACATTCTGTGGATAGATTTTGATAACACATCTAAGGGTGTTTCTGCAGCAGCTTGCATCCCCCTCTCAGAGAAAACTGGCAGTTCCTTGTTTACCTAAGGCTCTGGTTCAGACTTTGGGGGCTTAAACAGCAGGAGGTGCTGTTTCACAGTTCTGAAGGTTAGAGGTTCAGGGTCAAGATAACAGGCTGGCTCCTGAAGGCCAGGAAGAAAGGAATGTGTCCCAAACTTCTCCTTGGTTTGAAGAGGGTCTTCTTCCTGTTCCTGTGGCAGTCCGTGCCTGTGCCTTTCTCTGACGTCCCCCTTCCTACACAGACATTCATTAGTCATAGAAGCAGAGCCTGCTCAGATGACTCCATGTTTGCTTGATTGCCCCTGTGCACCCCATCTCAAATAAGACCTCATTCTAAGGCACAGATGTTAGGGTTCCAGCACGTAAATTTAAGAGGTCATTTCAACCCTTAAATAGGGAAAGAGAATCTCTAAGACAGTGTTCTCAAAGTTCCTTTCTTTTGTTCCTTCCTTCCTACCTTCTTTCAACTCTATTGTGACAATACAATTAGGGGAAATACTGAAATTAGCATCTAAGGATGGAAAAGAAAAATAGTAAGTAGAGGCTTATGAAGGATGTAGTACAGAGACATGAAATTGGAGGAAGGAGTTTCTGTGACCAACTCCGTGTGTACTGAATGGTCCTGAGGCACAGCAGCCTGGCGTGAGAATTGAGGAGACCGAGCAAAAGGCATTATGCAAACTGCAAGCCTCACAGAACCCTCTAATCACAGGCACTGCCACCTGCTGGGAGGCTTAATCAGAGTTGGGGGGCAGATCCCAGACTGAGCCAGTGGGATGCTGCCTGCAGTTCAATCAGTGAGCAAGATGGGCCTGCCTTTTCTGTTACTGCTGTTCTGATCAGGTGTGGGAGATAGAGACTTACTAATTTACAAATCTAATTGTATGCTAATTTGTTAAACCTATTTGGGGGAATTCCATCCACTTTCTATTCTTCAAAGGAGTTTAGACATTCAGGACTTGGAGAGATCCTACACAACATTGTTCTAGACACTGTCTTTTCAGTAGCCCTGCCAAGTGAGCTGGGGGGGGGGTCACACAAACCCTGATATTTCTCTGCTCTTATATTCCTTACTGTATGGGGGTCCAGTCCTCTGCACCTCCCAGTAAAGATGTCTGTCCTATCAGCTGGCTGCTGGTCTTCCCGACTTGATCAACCTTGGTTCCTCATCTCCTTTACTTTCCAGTCCTGGGATCTCTCCCTTTCCACCAATAACGTGCTTTACTCTTTTAAAAAATAAACTTGAGCTCCTGTCCTAACATTTTTACCTGAGCCTGAGGTACTCTCAGGACTGCTGGGTGATTGGCAGGTGTGACCCACAGGCTATCATCTGCTCACACCCAAACCCACCTTCCCAAAGCCAGAAAACAGCTAGCAAACGCTTTGTCTCTTAGTTGCAGGCTTTGCCAGAATCTTCAATGTCACATTCTGATTCTCTAAAAAGGGAGACATGCAGCTGAGAATTTCCTGAATGCTCTAACCTGAAACTTAGCTTCTATATCATCTGCAGAGACTAGCAACCTCCTTCCACTATAGCTGATCCGCAAAGTTTCAGCTTTCTGCTGGCCGGTTCTCTCCATCCTTTCTTCTTGGATGCAGAGCTAAGCGATATTTCTCTGTGGCTAGAGGGAACTTGTGCCACAGTCCTCTCAAGTAGCAGATGAACAGAATTAAGACTTGCCTCATCCACATCTGACTCCCACAAGACTCTCACAGTCTTTTTCCCAGTCCTTTCTCCTCAAAGTTCCTGACTACTGTGTTGAGAAAACTGTTTTAAATGGCTTGATCATCTCAGACAACGTTAAACTCCTCAAGTGGGGAAAACTCTGCTCCAACCCCAACTCAGCACCTTATTTCATCATAGGTGTTTTACTCTTGCAGGAACCCTTGTGAAAGCCAGTCACGACCCCACAGTTGTCTGTACTCTCCGACCTCTCCTCTAAAGCTTGGCATTTTATTTCTCCCTCTGCACATCTCTTTGCTGATCATGCCTTTCTCACAACACGTTACTTTAGACTCCGCAAATATTTTTTGACTGATCTTCCTGACCCCATTCTCAGTTCCATACAGAAAGTGTCTTGGTGACCTCTCTGTATTAAATTAGTAGAATGTGAGAGTGCAGGACAGTGCAGACATTCTACCGTTTATTTTTACTGAGGCCATTTCAGGTTTAACTAGAATTTGATCTCCTGGATGGAAAATCCCATGGAAGGTTACCTAACTCTATTCTAGAAACCCAACGGGAGGATGAACTAGCTAATTTATCTTAGCTTTTATTAAACTGTTTGTGCAGAAACCCCTCCAGCTAATCACTTACTTAGCTTCTGTTAAACTACTTGCTTCTGTCAAACCCTGCTGCAACCGCCAAGTGAGATGCCAGGATATGGTTTCTGCTTTTAAAAATTCAACGTTCTGGACACTCAAGGGCAAACCTAGGTCCCTGAACTCTTGGGTGTAGTCCCAGCTAGCTGGCAAAAAGACTTTCAGTTGGTGGTAAATTGTGTCTGAGTGATCACCTCTGGTGAATTCCCCATAACAATGTATTTCTAGAATACTTGAGAAACTTGAGCTTATTGCCTGTGGGATGAAGAGTTAGGAATGTGGGAATTACGTTAATCATATCTGCTTTTGAATGAGAAGAAACTTTACCAGTTGCATCATTTAATTTTTAGTACAGCTGTTCCAGCTCCTGCCTGCCTGCTGCCACTTTCCCCATCACCATGGTCATGGATTCTCTGAAACTGAAATCCCCCAATAAACTCTTTCTTCTATAAGTTGCCTTGGTCATGGTGTTTTGCCACAGCAGAAAAAAAAAAAAGTAAGACAGAAATTGGTAACATGGAGTGGGTTATTGCTGTGACAGGCCTGGCTATCTACTGTTTGGGGGGTTTTGTTTGCTTGCTTGCTTGTTTTAGGACGAATGCAGAAGCATTGGGACTTTAGACTATGAAAGCAGTTGAATGCTGTAAGTGGGGGTTAATGGGAAATCCTAGCAGTAGCTTGGAAGACAGTCGTGGTGAGAGCAATGTGCAGTATGGAGGCCCAGCTCAAGGGTTTCAGAGTGAACAATATTAGTAAACGAACTGTAGACCATTTTTGTGATATTTTGGCAAAGAATGTGGCTGCCTTTGCCCTGGTCTAAGAATCTGCCTGGCGCTAAACTGTAGAGCTTTAGACTAATTTCAGTGGCAGTGGAGATTTTGAGACAGCCTAATATCGACTCTGTTACGTGATTACCAGTGATCACTCTTATGCAGGTCTATAACGAAAATGAGCAAGTGGTGCCAGAAGAAACAACAATTGATACAGTTTGAGGAGAAAAAGAACCCACACAATGTGATGTTGGACCCTTGGTTTGTGCTAAAAGAGATAGAGAAATAAAGGGAGTGTGTCCCCTTAGGGCAGTACCTCACCTTGCTAATCCTGCAATTTGTGTGTGTGTGGGGGGGGTGCAGGTCTAAGGAAGTATCCTTTCCTAAGAGCAACAACAAATTAAAATTTATGAAAACTTAACTCAAGGAGGGTACCAGGTTTTATCCCAAGCAGGAAGAGGAATTTGGCAGCGTGGTTCTGGCTTTAGAATCATGAAGGATACCTCTTGAGTATTCTTCATCCTCTTGAATATTCTTCATGAGCAAAGAGTTGTGGAATCTTCATTTATGATTAAGAAGAGCCACTGAGGCAAGGCATGTGGGAGGGGAGTCCTTGCATGGAGGCGCTAACAGGCCTTTGCATGAAGCTGCGTGGTGGAGCCTGGATTGTGTTGGAGATGCAGAAGATGTTGGAGTTGGCAGATCCATGGGCTATCTGCCAAGAAGAGTTTCAGACATGGAATGGAAGCAGCAGCCCGAGAGAGAAGTGTTTGGTAGCAAGCAAAACTGGAAGGGAAGAGCCACCTAAGCCCTTTGACATCAGATGTGGAGTCACATCTGATTTGGAGTTTGCTTTGGTGAACTGTTTACTCACTATGCCCAGATTCCTCCCTTTTAGAATAATAATATGTATTCTATGCCTTTTAAGGTTGAAATATGTAATTTACTTTTTTATTTTACAAGAGGTTACAATTAAGAGATTGCTTTGAGTCTCAGAAGAGACTTTGGACTTTTAAACTATGTTGAGATTGTGAAAGACAATGTGAACTTCTGAAGTTAGACTTAATGCATTTTGGATTATGAAATAGCTACAACTCTATGGGGACCAGGGAGTGGAATGAGAATGACTCCCATAGGTTCATATATTTAAATGCTTGGTTCCCCATTGGTGGAACTATTTGGGAAGGATTAGGAGGTGTGGCCTTGTTGGAAGAGGTGTGTTCCTGGGAGTAGGTATTGAGATTTCAAAAGCCCATGTTATCCAGTCCATCCTATCATGTTTGTAGGTGACATGTGAGCTCTTAGCTACAGCTCCAGTGCTATGCCTGTCTGTCTGCCCACTGCCATGTTCCCTACCCTGATGATCATGGACTCTAAACTGCTGGAGCTGTAAGCCCCTATAACAAAATGATTTATTAGAGTGGCTTACAGGCTGTGGTTGAGTAATCCAACAATGGCTGTGTCCTGAAGGAAAGGCCAAGGATCTGATAGTTGTTCAGTTCATGAGACTAGATATCTCTGCAGTCCCAATCTGGTGCTGGAGTGGCAGGGAGGTCCTAGAGATCTGCCACCTTTCAGTGCACATTTGAATCCAGAAGAAGTAGGTTCTAACTCCAGTGAAGGAAGGGCTCAGGATAGATGAACTTGCCAGTGAGAGAGAGGGCAAACAAAAAGCAAAATCTTCCTTCTTCCATGTTCTTTTATGTGGGCTGCCACCAGGTATGTGACCCAGATTTAGGGTGCATCTTCTGATTTCAAATGATCCAGTTAGGACAGGTCTCTCACCTCCAACACTCCAAACTAAGAAATATCTCCCTCAGGTGTGTCCAGTGGCTTGGGTTTCGGGCACTTCCAAGCATAGTCATGTCGGCAACCAAGATTAGCCATCACAAACACCAAGTGCTCCTAATCATGGGTACAATTTTTTGAGGGCTTAATAAATATCTTAGGTCATTCCAGCAAGTTATGACATAAAACCATTGTCAGTGAAGAAACACAGCATTTCCAAGAAGGAGGAGACACTCACAGTTGGGAAAGGCCATGGAAAGCAAGCTAGCACTGAGGCAGGGAGGTTGAGAGCCGCAGAAATGACCCCCACAGGTGCAGGTCACACATTATAAACTTAGCAGCAAAGAGGAAACCTAGGCAAAGGTGCTAAGAGGGGCAGGAAAGGGAACAAAAAGTTTTGGAATTTCCTAAACATAAAAAACTAAACAGCTCTGTATGAAAGTAGAAGACAGGGAAAATTCAGATGTTACATATCCGTTATCTGCTATCACCAGATTATAATCTCCAAGGACGGTATCTGTTTTGTCCACAGCTGACCAGCATCTAGCTTTACGGCACAGAATGGGTGCTAATCGATGTGTAACAGGACTAGAGGAATGGAAAAAGCAAACAGTCCCCCAAGGCCAGTGACAAATTACTCAGCATGGATGACCTCAGAATTGAAGAGGGAGTTCAGACAAAAGCTGGGGCCAATGGGTTGCAGCGGTGGGACAGGCTTTCCTCGTGTGGTATGGCATGAAATTTCCTCTCCCACCTGTTTGGGACATCCAAACCATAGTAGCCTATGAGCCAGACATGGACTCATCCTTAGGAGAAGGCTAGAGAGCTGACACACTGTAGTGCCATTGGTTAAGGCTATTTACTAGTGAGGAGAGAGCTGATGTGCTTTGAGGACACAGAAGACAGCATCAGTCTTCTGCTAGAAGTACGTTTTCGTGAAGAAACAAAGAGGCCCTGGAAATAATGACTCCCTAATTACATACATTCATTTATTCCATAGCTTATCAAGCAGCTACTCTGCACCAGGCAGTGTTAGGCTTGAAAGCACAGATATACACACTCCTTGCCCTCATAGCATTTGGACAGAGAAGACATTAGTCACAAAATTAAATGTGCCAGTGCTAAACTAAATTGAAAACAACTAGAAAGGAGAGGCACTAGGCATTGTAAAAAGCAAAATAAATGTTTAAGTTACAGAGTGTTAATGGTACACAATGCTACCTACTTAGAAGATATAATATTGTATCTCCCATCTTCTGTATAGAAAAAAAATTGCTATCCATGATAAACTAAATTTCCCATTCCCTGCCCCACCCCAACAGCTAGGTTTTGTTGTGCAACTAAAAGCCAGTGATACGCAGTAACCATCTTGTGTACACAGAAGTAGTCTCTCAGAAAAAGGTTTGGTATTCTCTCTTCACGACTGCTTGGAGGCAGTGGCGAGCTATCCTGGGGCAGGAGGGTGAGGGCAATATCTGAGGGAGGGAGATTAAGAAGAGAGGAGGGGGCTGGGTGGCTGACACCTAGAGACGCTCCAGCAGCCACGAAAAGCTCCTATCCAGGTAAATGTGTATTAAAAACTTGCTTTCTGTATTTGAGGGTGTTCTCATTCTAGTGATCTGTAAGGTCAAACAACATATAGGATCACTGGATCACTGCTTAATAACACGGCAAATAATAGCAACTCATCATGCGTGTGTTAAGAACTACTTGGCACCAGACTAAAGCAGAGTTTGAGTACTCATACATACACTTGGGATCTGGGGATTTCATGGCTGAGAAAAAATGAAATAGCCCAAAACAAGAGAAATTTGGTTTCCAGAGCTTGTATGTAGCCTCAAATGCCCTCGGGATGGAAAGGCTGTCTGAATAGGCTTTGTTCACAAAAATGTACCAGTGGGGCTTAGTAAACTGGTAAGAACTCCTTTCTCTGAGCTTCTCTGCGATTGATTCCTAAAACGGGAAAGCCAACAAAGGAAGTATGGTCCGTATCTAGCTCGCTGTAGGATGGAACAGATTATGAATAGGAGATAGCTTTCTGCTGCATTTTCAAGATCTTTCTGAAGATAAAGGACAATTTTATTAAAGTTTGAGAGACGAATAGAAGGACAGGCAAGCTGCAAATCTTGGCAACTGCCAGGAGGAGGAGATATGGAAAAATGCATGCCTTTGAAGTTAGGCATGGAGGTCAGCAGAACAGTGCGAAAGCCCAAAATGTCAGAGAAGCACACTTAACAGTGCTGGGTCACAGATCCGAGTTCACGGGACGACTGTTTCCAGACTCTTTGTGTCACGCCAGGGACACGTGGTTAGAAGCAGAAACAGAGAGCTTATTAAGAAAGGGAAGCATGCTCAGGAATAAGAACGGTGGAAAAGCACAGAAGTCCATTTTCAAGTAAAGGACTTGGCGTGACTTTATAGTTTATTAATCACTTTCACATCCCCCGGCAGGACCATTTCATCCTCCTGCCAGTTTGTCACGTAAAATAGACCCATTGCTACCTGCCGGTTCTACTGCAGGAATCTGAGTGAGGAGCAGAGTCAGGTCAGGACACCTGGTGTCCCAGCAGAGGTGAAGAGGATAGTGGCCCTGGCCTATGAATGCTCTCAGGGTTGGTGTGTGTTCAGATCTGGAATGTCCTCAAAGGCCTATGTGTTAAAGGTTTGCTCCACAGCTTGGAACAATTAGCAGGTGCTAGAAATTTTAAGAGGGAGGGCCTACAACAGTAACTTTCCACCTGTGGGTTATGGCCCCTTTGGGGTCTAATGACCCTTTCACAAGGGTCGCTAAGTCCATCAGGAAACACAGGTATTTGCATTACTATTCAAAACAGTAGCAAAGCAATGAAAATAATTTTATGGTTGGGGTTTCCACAATGTGAGGAACTGTATTAAAGAGTTGTAGAATTAGGAAGGTTGAGAACCACTAGCCTAGGATGAAGTCTCCACATCATTAGGGTTATGTCCTCAAAGTAATTTGCAGGACCTCAGTCTCTTCCTGTCATTCTTCTACATCCAGGCTATGAAACAAGTCATTTTATTGCTTATTTGACCTGTCTTAGAGTGTCTATTGCTGTGAAGAGATATATGACCATGCCAACTCCTAAAAAGGAAAACATTTAATTGGGGTAGCTCACTTACAGTTCAGAGGCTCAGTCCATTTTCATCATGATGGAACATGGTGGTGTGCAGGCAAACATGGTGCTGGAGAAGGAGATGCTACATGTTAATATGTAGGCAACAGGAAGTAGACCGAGTGTCACACTGAGCATGACTTGAGCATATGAGACCTCAAAGCCTGCTTCCACAGTGACACACTTCTTCCAACAAGGTCACACCTACACCAACAAAGCCACTTCTCCTAATGATGCCACTACCTTTGGGGGCTGTTCTCTTTCAAAGCACCACAGCACCCATTTCTTTCCACCTGGATAGACTACCACAGTCTCTATAGCAATTGTTCTAATTGATTATGAACTGAAATCTATAAAACTATGAGCCAAAATTAACCTTTTTCTCTTTATAAGTTATTTTCTCAGGTTTTTGTTAAGGTGACAGAAAGCTTACTAGCATTGAGGGGAAATACAGTGAGTGTTACAAATTGCCACAGTGCAAGGCTCTGCAATGGGAGTACAGTGTGCCAGGCACTGGCAAGAACATCTGTGCCTTTTAGACAAGAACCAAAAAGAGAAAGAAGGAAGGAAAGGAGGGAGGGAGGGAAGGAAGATGGAAGGACAGACAGACACGAAGGAACGAAGGGAGAAAATATTGCAACTGCTAAAAACTCTACTGTCCCATAGGATCCACAGATGCTGAGCCTGAAGCTTCATGTTCACACATGTTCACACACACACACACACACACACACACACCACGTGCAGCAAGAGAGACCTAAGTGCAGGAGGCTAACCAAGAACCAAGTTTAAGCTTCAGAGCTCTTAGTGTTTGTGTGATATATCAATATATTTGCTAAATATTAACATTTGATTAATCATTTGGCAAACAAGTATTTTGAGATCAACTAAAGTCACCTAGGGATGAAATGCAGGATCTAATTTGGTCTCTGAATGCCAAGCTCTGTTTTTTCACACAACCCCACTTCCTCTTGAAACAAATATAAAAGGTGAAATAAGATAGCCATCAAGGAAATTAAAGAGGGCTTCAACTCAAGCCAAGAAAGACCCCTTCGCTTCATTCTGACACCCTGTAAAGAAAACTAAAAATAGAAGTGGAAATAACTGTAGAAGGATCTAAGTGGATCTGGCCCATCAAGGGGTGTTTGTAAGAAAAGGAGAGGAGTTTCTTCAAACAACTGAAAATATGTACTTGAAGATAGAGACACATGCAAGAACAATGCTACAATGCTCTAAGGGAGACTGAGGCAAGAGGATGATGAGCCAGAGGGCAGCCCCAGCTGCACAGTAAGTTCTTCCCTCAACAAAGAAAAAAGGACAAAAAAAAATCTCCAATACAATATTTAAGGATTAAATACACAGAGTAATATCAATTCTTAAAACAAGGAAATGTTCATACATGATACAATTAAATGAACCTTGAGGGCATTATGTTAAGTTCAATAAATAAGTAACAAAAGGACAAATATTATATACTTCTGCATATAAAGTATTATAATAGGTTAATTCATACAGGCAGAAACTAGAGTGGCGATGACTGGCACTTGTGAGGGGAGAAGAATAGGGAGTTACTTCCTAGTGAGTACTTTGTTTGGCGTGAGTTTTCGAATGTGGACATGGAAATGCTGGAGGCAGTTGTGTTGCTCAGCTTCCCGTTACTATAATGAACTATCAGAGACGATAGTTTATAAAGAAAAACGGGTATTTTATTTCAAGTGGAAGAGGTTGTTGAGTCCATTGTTTTGGACCTCTGGTAGGTGAACTGGATGGTAATGGTGGGGAGCAGCAGAGCAAACAGCTTGATTCATACCGGAGCTCAAAACACCAAAAGACCAAGTGAGGTCCTGTGGACTCCGTCAGACACACCCTCCAGTGATCTAAGGACTTACCAGGTCATAGCGCCTCCCAACAGCATCACCCTGGGGTTCACATCTTCAACGTGCTTCTGGGAGATACTCAGCATCCAAACTGTAGTAGTTACACAGAATTGCTAACATTATTTAGGGACGCTAGATTGAACACTTAAAACAAATAAATGGTAAATTTTATGATATACATATTTTACCACAAGGATTTTTTTTTTTTTTTTAAGGAAAAAGAAGAGTGTGCACCAGAGTGATACAACCTGAGAAGAACTCATCTCTATGACCCCGGCTTGGGGGGATGCTGTAGTGTCTCATATACGACAAGCAAACCTTGAACTATGAAGCCAAAAGCCCCTCGCACTTCTGACCTCCTGCCATCACCTCTTGGGTGCTGGAACTACAGGAATGACCAATCACCCCCAGCTTGGTCCTGACCTTTAAGAGGAAGGAATCACACACAAAAGAGTCAAAGTTTCTAGAAACGGTGAAACAGCCAGGAGACAGATTCTCTCCTAGAAACATGTGCCCACTGACACCTTCATTTTAACCCATTGGGAAGACATTTTCTGATTCTGATCCCCAGAGCAGTGAAACGTTAAATGTAAGGTAGTATACCATACTGAAGCCATTTTGTTTTATTTTAAACTAGCTGACTTAATACTATTTCTTTACCCACAAAGTAAAGACTCTGAGAACACTTCTCAGGGGTAAGTTTCCTCTCAACTGAGAACAGAATTAATCTTTCCTTGGGACCCCCCCCCCCAAAAAAAATCAGAGCTGATTGCTCAGGTCCAATTGTCAGCTATCATGAATAAAAATATAGAAAACCAAATCAAAACAATGAGTTGTTTCTAAATGTGAATTGGTCATGTGATATCTAGTACAAATTATACAAAAAAAATAGAGGTTGTATGTCTGAGTTTTATAATTAACTGGTTCCTGTGTTTTATTTGGCAACCCTACCATAGACCGTTCTCAATGAGGTCACACAATGAGCGCTTGTGTTTTGCAACGTTTAAAGACCAAGTGAAAGATTTGTCACCTTCAAAGATCCGACTTCCAAATTCTCTTTTAGAAGGTGTCTTTTTAGGCTCCTGACACATCTCGTCCCTAGCACAGAGTGTGCCGCGGGGAGGCTCTGGCCTGGCATTGAACTCCTGGACAGGCTGTGGTGCGGAATCGGCGCGGGAAGACCCCCGCGCAGGCGCAGAGCACTTGTTGAGTCGGGGTCTGCAGTGGAGTGTGTGTGGAATCGGCGCGGGAAGACCCCCGCGCAGGCGCACACTGCGGCGCCTGGCCGAGCCGCTTCCCGCGCAGAGACCAAGCACCTGTTACCTCAGGGTGGCCGCCAGCGCCGTCCTTGTCCCCGCTGGGACGCCGCCTGTCCCCCCGCACCCCCCTCGCCCTGTCTATTTATAGTTCTTGTCCGCACTGGCCCATTTCGGGCAGTGTGGTCAGTCAGGCCCGCCCGGCCGTGCCCTCGACCCCGCGGCGTGCCCAGTCACAGCGCCATCGCAGCGGAGCGAGCAGGCCGGGCGGCAGCAAGTAAGTAGGGGCCCAGAGGGGACGCGCCCTCGGGTCGGCCAGCGAGGGTCAGCGGCCGCTGGGTCCCCCTGTGGCGTGATTCATTTGCGTGCTCTCCATGATGATGCCGTGTCCACCCCCCCCCCCCATGACCCGTTCTGTCCCAGCTAGACGCTAAACGTCATCGAGGTAAGGGCTCGCCTGCCTTCCTAGAGCTCCTTAATAATGCAGGGTTCGGTTCGTTTAAATTCAATCAGCGCTGAATGTATCCCTGGGCAACTCTCTTAACTTTAAAGCCAGGAATATAATTGCCCTGCATTTTCCCCACATGATTCTTAAGAGGAACTAATGAGCTATAATGCATACTAAAGCACTTGGGAAAGTAGAAAGAACTGCGAATGCAAAAACACTGCGAGCTCACCAAAGGAAAGAGAAAAGAAAGCGTGTTTGTCTTTATCATCTCTGTGACTCGTTATTACATGCCTTGTATATGTTTGGGGGAGAATTACTAGTATTAATTAAACATATCAGGGAAACCACAGCACTTAGGTGGTATGTACATTCAGAGTCACCTCCGACCACCACATTGGTAGATGTAGGATTGGGGAAAGGTGGTGATGGCAGAAACAAACCCAGCAAGGGTGTGTGACGCTGTAAACCAGGGGTCGCGAACTTAGATGGCTGTAAAATAGTCTACAAGGAGAGAGTAGAGCAAAGCAACGTACGATAAAGAATGGCTGACAGTGAGGAAAGGTGAGCAGATTTGCCGTCTGAGGAGCTGCAGTGGGCTTTTCAGGTCACACGGGAATCAAGGGCCCGTTGCTGCCGTGTCTCGCTTTTCCCCTAGAGATGTGGGAATGTTTCAGGTTTGTTTCTTGAAGCTGAAGAAAGCTCTGCTGCTTGTTCCCCAAAAGAGGCGTCTGTCTTAGAGAGCCAGTGATGGCTATGGGTTAATCTTGAGGGCGGGCGAGACGTCGATGCCATAAGGCAGCACATTTCCTGGGAAGGGAAGAAAGTCTTCCGGGTGAATTTTATAGTTGGGCAAGAGGATAATAGCTTAAAGTTTAAAAGTATAACGTTTAAACAAAGTAAAAAATCTCCCAAACTGACATGCAAGATAGAAATGTACATGCAAGCTAGAAAGGGGGAAGGGCTGGCATGGTGGCACGTGCCTTTAATCCCAGCACACAGGAGACTGGAAGGCAAGATCTCTGTGAATTAGATTTCAAGGAAAACTACCTAGAAAGAGCCTGTCTCAAAAAAAAAATATTTCTAAGACAAAGGGGAGAGGGGAGTGCAGTTATTAGGGAAGAACGAGTACTAAACAAAGCGTTAATCTGATCAAACCATGCCGAGCAACTCTTATGCCAAGTGTCACCAGAGTCACAATGAAAACAGAGAAGTGAATGAAACAAAGCCCTTTACGTCAAGAAAGTGGTATCTTAGCCGAATTTTGGAGAGCTGGACAAGGGAAGACACCGAGAATTGCAATATGAGTTAGAATTGCTAGCACTTTAACACTATAAAATATCTACAAGGAAGCAAAGTCAGGAAGTGAGGCCGGCAGTGGTGGGAGGAGCCAGATTACAGGGAACCCGCAATACTTGAATCAGTGGTGGTGAAAATTGGCCTACGATAATTTTTTTAAATGTGAAGTAATTTCTTCATGGTCGCCGCTGACTTTTAAAAAGCCTTCTTAATAAATGATTTTGTTTTAAACATTGAAACTGGGATATTATTTTCTGCCATAATGTTGACATTTCTTGGTTTGTTAACTTAGGTCTATTGAAGGCAGTTTTGGGAAAATTAGATTTGGAGCCTGTCCTCACTTTTCTGTTCTTCAGTCGTTTTTTTTTTTGTTTGTTTGTTTTTTAAGTAAACAAAAAAGCAAAGCTTTGATGTTGGTCATTTCTATCATGGCTGTAACCTATTCACTGTTCCAATAAACACATAACAATTCTGAATCTAGTAACTGCTCCCATCACACAGGTCAATGCTAAAGAAATTAACATGGAAGTGAGGGATAGCCACAAGATTTCAAAGCTGTTGTCATTCAGACCAGATAGGAGGTTTCTGTATTTTCCCATCGCTCATAAGTTGGGCTGTCTACACTTTGATATGTAAATTTACAATATATGAAAATTCATAATGTATCTATTATTTCTCTGCATATGGCATATCAGATAATGTACAGACATCATTTTCAACACGGCTAAGGTTTTCAGAAGCCATAAGTGATTAATATTAGTACAGTCTTTTAAACACAATTCATGAATTTTTCAATATATAAAAAAGGGCTTAAAGAACAATGAAGTGTGGATTGAGTCCTCACCATACAGCTAAGGAAATTAAACATTTATACAACTGAAACTCCTTGTCATTCTGTCCTGTTTGTCTCCCTTTCTTCCATACCCCATGAAGGCAACTACTCTCCTGAAGTCAGCGCGTATAACTGCCTTCATTTCTTTATGTTCTGGTACTGCTGTACAGGTCCTTCAAAATACATGACATTTAACCTTTTTATTTGGGTGTTTTCAAATTTATGAAAAAATCCAAGAATAATATTAAAATACAAGAGCTAGTTCCAGGACAGGAACCAAAAGCTACGGAGAAGCCCTGTCTCGAAAATCCAAAAAAAAAAAAAAAAAATCTGTTAATACACTTTACCAAATTCACCAACTATTTATATTGTCAGAATATATGATCTACACTTTTATATCAGAATAGCCTACTGTATTGTATATATATTTTTTTTGATTTTTCGAGACAGGGTTTCTCCGTAGCTTTTTGGTTCCTGGCCTGGAACTAGCTCTTGTAGACCAGGCTGGTCTCGAACTCACAGAGATCCGCCTGCCTCTGCCTCCCGAGTGCTGGAATTAAAGGCGTGCACCACCACCGCCCGGCTCATATTGTATATTTTAAACACATTAATAGTATGCAGCATATATTCTAGTCTTTTTCATAACTATGTTTTTGATACATGAAGATCATGTTTATTAATTTTTCTGCTGTACATTATTCTTTTGAGTGAATATATTATAGTCTGCTAATGGATATTAAGTTGGTTTTTGCTATTTCAAACAGTGCTGGTATGAATTTTAATTACTTTACCTTCTACTAAAGATGGAGAATTTTCTTAGAAAGAAAAGCTTGGTCATTATCAATCATTCAGAAAAGGTGGCGACTGTAAAGGTAGAGGAAAGATGATAAATTCAAACATTGTGAAAGGAAACATTTAACTTTTGTAATTTATTCTTTATGTCTTTCACATCATGCCTCCTGATCCCTCTCATCTCCCTCCCCCCCAAAATAAAACAAAATAAAATTTAACAGAAAAAAAGGGAGGAGCTCATCATGGAAGCTAAAGTACAACACAGTGAGTCACAGTAAACTCGTGTCCACACATTTTTATATGCCCGTGTTCATCGCAAAGAATCATTGGTCTGATTCGAGGCCTCGATTCAAGGTCTCTGAAAGCAAAACATTTATGATGTAAAGAAACTGACATTTTCGCCCCCCATTAAATTTATAGCAGTGCATTTCTCTAAACTAAATATAATGGACTAGAGTGTAGCTGCATTTTGGATTTGCAGAGTAATTAGGCTTTATTCTTGTGATTTATATTTATCTTTGCTACTCATCTTTCTCCATTATTATGGGTGCTATTATTACGAATGCATCGGTTCAGCCTGCTGTAAATTGGAGCGGAGAATAACTCCCCATTGACATCACTGAGAACAGTCACACAGTTTTGTTCTGCTGATGAAAGGAGAACACACTCTCTGCCCTCATTGTGAGAAAAGTTGCTGTCAGCTCTCTCCATTATGGGCTGTAGCTGTATCCACAAGGGATTCATGTATGCACTCAAATTATTTTTGTTTGAAAAATGTTTGTCCAGGTATGCCCTGCCTTCACTTTACCAGGTAGATTTTACAAAGATAATTACATGTATAACCTTATTTGTTTCTTCCAACTACTCTTACATAATCCTCAAAAGAAATCCCAGGTGAAGAAACTAGAATTTAAAGAGCTATGAAACATGTTCATAATACTGGGATATGGCAGACAAGGACTCAGACCAAGGCCTCAGTAACCAAGCCCAAGTTCAGTCCCTAACTGTGAAGCTGTACTAAGTTTGCTGAGTCACTGTGATGATAAAAATCTACCTATTGTCCATTTGGGGGCTAAAGACTGGAAAAATGGCTTTGTTTATATGCTTTATCCTCATTATTCGGATGAAGAAACCAAGATTTAGGAAAAGTTAAATCATTTTAAGACGACAGCAAGCAACTAGCTTAACTTCTGTCTGCCACACCAAAACCTCTGTCTCTTAAGAAACAATGCTGAGAACTTTTGAAGTGTGGTAGCTGATTTAACAGCTAGGCTAATTTTTTTTTATTTATTTCAATCAGCAAATTAATTTGATCTGTAAAGCCAAAGCAATTAGAATACCTTTCAGAAGCCTATAAATAGCAATTAGAAGGAATAGGTACTTAGCAAATGTATATGTCCATTTAAAACATTCATAGTAAATGATTCTTTAAAATGTTTGAAACTGTCGTTTCTGTTTTAAAGGAAATTGAAGGTTTTTGTTGTTGTTATTTGTGTAAGCTAATGTTTGAGCAAGAGGAATCACACCCAAATACACCATTTTTCTAAGAGTTTCTATAAGTATGGAAAATATAGATATAGTTATGAACAAATAGTTGATATTTTCAAAGCAGACAACCAATTCTCAAAACTCTTGAGCTGAATTTAGGATAAGAAGTGGAGATTAGTCACCCAGACAGGATAGTGTCCTACTCACAGTCTTGAGAGTGGGTTTATTTATAGCTTTGGAGCAGTCGGCAACCTGCCACTTGTTTTTGCAAAGTCTATGAGCTAAGAACAGGTTTCATAATTTTAAATAGCTTTTAAAAGTCAAAAGAAGAATATTATTTCATGACACATGAAAATAGGGCATGTTAAATCTGTGAAATTCAAATTTCAGCATCCAAAATTCATTTTACTGGAACATGGTCATGTTCCTTTGTTTATGTTTTTTTCCTCTGTGGCTGCTTTTGTGCCATAAGAGCAAAGTTGAGTGGTTGTGACAGAGCCCAGATGGCTTGCCTGGCATATTTATCATCTAGCCCTAGGTTTCCAGCCCTTGCACTAAAAGGAGTAAGGATACAGACTTAGGGGTCAGATTGAATTGGGTTCACAGTTCAGTCTCTTTCCATGTATAATGCCTTGGCCATTTTGCAAGAAGCCAATAGAAAAAAAGTAACTTACATGATTAGTGTTTTTTTTCTCTCTCTCTTGAGACAAGATATCATCGTGTAGTCTTGACTTCTCTGAAATTCACCGTGTAGATAAGGCTGGTCTTGAACTCATAGAAATCCTCCTGCCTCTACCTCTACCTAAGTACTTGGATTAAAGGTGTATGCCACCATGTTCAGCTTGTGATTGGTGCTTTTTATGAAGGAGGAATAAGAATACAAGATTCTGATGGTTCTCCTCAACAATATGATATCTGAAAATATAAGACTACAACTCACTGATGTACATAATTACAGCCACCTTGGGCCGCTTTTCTCAATGTTTCTTCAAATACCATGTATACAAGTAAAGGTTCTAGATTTCAAATGATATCATTCTTAATTCAAATCAGCTTTAACTGCCTCCAAACTGTAAACTGTTGATAATGCATTTTCAAACCCAAATTGCTCTGAATACTCTGCCTCCTTCCCTGGGTTTGCTTTGTCCTGATGCTGGCTCCCATGACACATGGCTGCAACTGTGTCAAACATATGGGCCTCCCAGCCATGGAGCCAAGACTCAAAGTTCATTGCTATAGCCACCTTTGGGTGTCATGCCTGTCCTTGTACCAGTAATACTAGTAAGGGATGTAGGGGCCTATCTTTTTCTAGGAAGGTGGGTCGGATACTAAGGGAAGCCCAACATCATCCACCATAAAATCTTTGAGCCAGGAGAGCTGGCTCAGTAGAGGACTGCTCTTCTAGAGGACCTAGGTTTGATTCAGTATGGTGACTTACAACTGTCCGTAACTCCAGTTCCAGGAGATCAGACAACTTTTGCCTGGCCTCTGTAGGTACCAGATTTACATGGTGCACAATTATACATGCAAACAAAACATCTATACACATAAAATCAAAATAATAAAAAATATTTTAAATGCCACCTATATTAAATTTATGAACAAACATAGACCCATTATTTACTTAACTTGAACTTCATTTTTTAATCTCAATAGTCAAAATGTAGCACCAAAAAGTCCATCAGGTAGAGTTTGGCTCCTATCCTACATATGTGAAATCATAGGATTATAATCATAATCTTTGGGTCTCAAGCATCAGTTTTCTAATATTATCAAGATCAGCATTCTAGGAACTGACCAAATTGCCTATGGTGTGTTAGATCAAGGGCACCTTGTTTGGAAGATGCACTTGGCCTTCTGACATCATGAGCACTGGTATCCTTTGATGGCTTCTTATACATCAATACAAATAAAATACTAGGTTTGTAAAAAAAAAAAATTACTTCCTTAGCAAGGTGGTGGTGGCACATGCCTTTGATCCCAGCACTCCAGAGGCAGGCAGATCTCAGCTGAAGGCCAGCCTGCAGATCAAGTTCCAGTACATCCAGGGCTTCTCAGAAAAACGCTGCCTCAAAAACCAAAAACAGAAGAGAAGGTACTTCCTTAAAATAAGGTTTCTGTTCTGTCCATAAGGAGCTTGCCTAGCACGTGTGACAGTCCAGGTTCAATTCTGAGATCTGAACAACAGTAAAATAGCTTGGGTTCTTTTTAGCTCCAACTATCGTGTTTGTGTATAAAGTGATGTGATGATGTGTCAGGACCCCATGTAAGAATGAATTGGGCTAGTCATCATGTGTAGAAGAGGATTCAGATAAATAACAGTCTCTTAATTGCCCATCATTGTATAAAAATAAATAAATCTGGGGTTTGCTTTTAACCAGAAAACCATCTCCAAGTAAGCTTTAAGCTTTATGGAAGTAAACCATAAAAGCAATGCCAGAATGTCCAGCAGGTAGACTTTTCTGACAGTCTTAGTTCTTAGCTCGGAAGGTTGTTATGTCACAGGCTCTCTCAGTGCCTGTTGGGTCTTTATAACTCCTTACTATGTATAAATCACTTGCTTATTGAAGTGAATTTTAAATCAACACTCAGAAAGTAAGAAAAAGGCAATCTTCCATGAAATGTCTAATTCTTTACAGGACTATAGAAATTTGGGGACTCACTACCCTTTCTTGTTGAAAACTATTCCTGTTCTTATAACCTCATGTTTCTTTCTTAAGCATCAACTCTGCTGCCATCACTATTCATTGTCACTGCCTGTAGCTTTGTAGTCAAGAGAGACTAGAAAAAGATATGGAGACTAGGACCCTCTCATCACAAGAGCTCCTTGCTCTGGGAATGGCTTTCTTTAAATCAAAGCCGCTAATTAACTTCCTTGAAACCTCATGTTTGCATCGCCTGGGGAAGGCGAAGGTGACACCACCAGCTTAGAGACTTTTAATTAGACTAGGGCTTTTAAAGGCAAGAAGCAATTCAGTCTGCGCCTCTGTGAAACAGGGAACAAAGAAAAGCTGGGCAATGAAGGAAGACACGTTTAAGTTTTAAATACCAGGAATTCAGAGACCAGCAGCCACTGGCTTGTATTTTAAAACTCAGTAGGAATGAAATTTTCGTTACCTACCAGTCTGAATAATTTTTCCCGTCCGAGTATGGACCTAATTTCAAGTCATTCCACTTTCTGGGTCTATGTACCCTAGTCCTCGTCTTATGGACTAGCCATTACACATTGGTTGTTTGTTGTGGAGGGGGTGAGTGTAACACTGCATCTCTTTAGAAATGATATTAACAGATCCTTCTGTAGCCTCAGCCCACAGGGTGACCCATTTGATAACCGGAAATGGAATCGCAAAGTTTGCTTATCTTTTTACTTTCTCCCTTCACTCTGAGGTTCTCCAGCCCTAGAAGAAAACCCCGCTGATGATTAGCAGCTATTGCATTAGCAGTTAATAATTGATGATTTGCACTTCAAAGTCTTTTTAGACACGAAGTAGTTGTCTTAAATTGCTCTGCTCTGAATGTATAATATTTATTTATAAATGCTTCTTAGTATTAATGCTATGCATTAAGTATAAAGAAAGTTTTTTTTCTTAGACAAAACCTGCTTTTTTTTCTTACCCTCAGGACAGTTTCATGGCATCTCTGTTGATTTGTGAGTAATCAGAAATGCAAATAGCCCCTGAGGAATGAAGCTAAACTGAAAGAAACATTACTTACAAACTTTAAGGAGTGTATCATGGAGTACCAGGCTGAGGGAAAGGAGAAGCACCAGCATAGCCTGAATTTACTAGATAAAATTAAGAATATGAAAGAATTAGAAGAAATGATTGATGTAGTGCTCATAGCAGAAGAGGAGAAATTTCCTTGCCACAGACTGGTCCTCGCAGCATTTAGTCCTTACTTCAAGGCTATGTTCACCTGTGGACTACTCGAGTGCACTCAGAGGGAGGTTGTACTCTATGACATCACAGCAGAAAGTGTGTCAGTGATACTAACCTACATGTACGGTGCAGTTCTGGACATCAACAATGCCAACGTACAGACCGTAGCAATGGCTGCCTATTTTATGCAGATGGAAGAAGTCTTTAGCGTGTGCCAAAAATATATGATGGACCACATGGATGCCTCCAACTGCATAGGAATTTATTATTTTGCAAAACAAATAGGAGCAGAAGATTTATCTGATCAGTCAAAGAAGTATTTATATCAGCACTTTGCTGAGGTAAGCCTACATGGAGAAATACTAGACATCGAAGCTCACCAGCTTCTGGCACTCATTAAGTCTGATGATTTGAATATATCCAGAGAAGAGAGCATTCTGGACTTGGTTCTGAGATGGGTAAACCATAACCAAGCATTGCGTACAGAGCATCTCGTTGAACTTTTGAAGCAAGTCAGACTGGAACTTATAAATGCTTCTTTTCTAAGACAGGCCCTAAGAAGGAACACGATGCTCCTTTGTGATAGTAGTTGCATCGACATGATCCAGAATGCATTCAAAGCCATCAAGATGCCCCAGCAGCACTCCCCTAATCTTCGCTATGGCATGGAGACCACCAGCCTGCTGCTTTGTATTGGGAACAATTCTTCTGGAATCAGATCACGGCACAGGAACTATGGGGATGCCAGCTTCTGTTTTGACCCCATGTCACGGAAAACCTATTTTATTTCATCCCCTAAGTATGGGGAGGGTTTAGGAACAGTATGCACCGGGGTAGTCATGGAAAACAATACTATAATTGTGGCTGGAGAAGCAACTGCCTCTAGGCTCTCTAGACAAAAGAGCAAGAATATTGAAATTTATAGGTTTGTATCTCATACCAGGTTTTGTATTTTTTTTATTTAGTTTTGTTAAGATAAGGTCTCATTATGCAGCCATGACTGGCCTGGAACTCTCTGTGTGTAGACCAGGCTGGAACTCACAGAAATCCACCTGCCTCTGCCTCCTCAGCAATCTTTATATGTTTTTTAAATCTTGTTTTGACGTTAGCAGTTAAAGAAGTACTGATGAGGGGGTCACATTTTAAATTAGATATAATAAATATTCTAGTATAAGTCTCTCATAAAGAATAATATACAGAACATCATATTATATATCCACAATATTGATATAGCATTATATTTATAATGAAGTCATTCATATTTTGAAATTATTTTTCTTTTGTTTTTTGTTATTATTGTTTTTGTTTGGCTGCTTTTAGGTAGTGCTAAGAATCAAACTCATAGCTTTGGCCATGCTGGGTAAGTACTCTCTCACTGAGCTCCACCCACAGCCTGCCTTTTCCATTAATTGTCAAGACATAAATGAATTTTTAATGACTTAAATATGTCTATGTTATACAATTGTATTTTTCAGTTTGGACTTAATTATCTGTATGATCAGGCATAATATATAGTATGTAACTTATAATAACAAGAAAATTTTGTTTATATAAACTCTTTTCAATTGATTTTTTTAGTTATTTAGAGTAGTAAGTAAAATTTTTTAATGTGGGGTCTTATGTATCCTAGGTTGATCTAAAATTCACTGTGTAGCTAATGATAACCTTGAACTTATGATCATCCTGCCTACAGTAGTGCTAGGATGTCCAGTTTATGTGTTGGGGATTGGACCTGGGGCTTCCCTCATTCTAGACAAACAGTATACCAACTGAACAAAGGATCTTGCTATGTAACCCAAAATAACGTCCAACTCCTACTTCCTTCACCTTCCTGAGTGCTAAGATTATAAGCATGTGACACCTCAC
The DNA here is from genome assembly GCF_014885135.2 of Alexandromys fortis. Classification (NCBI taxonomy): domain Eukaryota; kingdom Metazoa; phylum Chordata; class Mammalia; order Rodentia; family Cricetidae; genus Alexandromys; species Alexandromys fortis. The sequence goes on along the minus strand of NW_026068039.1, from coordinate 3,740,855 downwards.
CTGCTAGGACCTTTTCCTTAACTAGAAAGTTTTCATTCTTGCCCTCAATTTGTGAATCTTCCCTAAACCTTCAGCATTACTGAACTTTTGAAGAACCTTCAGTGATAGTAAGAGAAACAAGATGTAGTTATATAGATGCTTAGCTACATAGTTACATAGATACCTGCTTAGACATAGATACACAAGTCTGTATCTTATTTGTGAAAACACATTTAATTTATGATGTTTGTAAGTGTTTCTGAATGCTTACTCTTTCACTACATGAGTATGAAATATGCACATAGAGTAAGTACTAAAAGGTGTAAATCCTTCAGGATCCTTCCCTTCATGTCAGGGTTTATTCAGATTTTTCAGTCATAATGTAATTCTGTGACAGTAAAGATGGAGCAAAGAAGGACCTTAGAAGTCTACCATTTCTCCTCACTTATTAGCACTACACATCTGTCTTGAGCCTTTCCTGTCTCTTTTACACAGTCATGGTTTAAAGACTGTGTCTGATCTCACCTAGTGGTGACAGATTACAGAGTCCTGGGTAAACGGTCTGGATCCACACCTGTGGTGGCCAAGCATGTCACAGGCTACAGGAGCTTCCTTCCTCAGAATTGTCAGTAGACTGCAAAGTGAGTATGAAGGCCTTACAGGAGGAATCGGCTCTGATCTTTGGGCAGGATTCTTGCCGTTCTGTTTCCTGGTATGGCACATGCTTTGTGCTGGTGCCCTTTCTATCTTGGGATCTTAATTAAAGAGCCTTGGGCTCTTCAGATATCTCGTTTCTTCCTCATGAAGACAATCTGCTGGTCTCTCAGCAGAAATTACTGCTAATAAGCATCAGCCCTGGCTGTGTGTGTGTGTGTGTGTGTGTGTTCTGTTCTGAGCCTTAGACATCTTTCATTCTCACTCTAAGAGCCCCTTTCCTTTCTTGCAGTGATCTAACTGCATGCGCCATCATTTCCTTTTTAACTGTCTTAGACTCAGCCAGGCTCCTGACACCAAACAGCTCCTCCACATTGGTCAGAATTAGAGTAAAAGCACCTTTACCTTTGATGTAAAGTGGTCAGAAGAGTCGTCAGGTTATCAGAAGCATTGCTTTGCGCTTAGACGAGATAGACTACCTCATAATTAGTCACCACAGTGGACTCTAGAAAGCACTGAGCATCCTGTCTCCCTGAGATCTCTGTCTCACAAGACTCTTAATCTAGCATTAATACAGGCAAATTTGGTGTCAATTTTGTGCTAAAAGGGGGAAATCAAGTGTCCTATGGTGTATCCCCGCAATATTATTTTATAATAATTCTTTCGTAATTTTAGTATCATTGCTTCTTATCACTTTAATCTTTGTCCAGATGTTCTTCAGACTGCCTGTGTTGTACAGTTCATAGATGGCTGTGCATCCATGCAGATGTATTTCTTCTTGAGCTAAAGTGTGAAATAAACAGCACCCTAGTGGGCCAGTTCTTTCTGCCTTCTTTATTCTCCCACTTTGGCTTATGAATTAAGTGAGCATGTATTTTTTTTTATTTTTATTTTGTGGGTTTCTCAGTGTAATTCTGGCTCTTCTGGAACTCACTTTGCAGACCAAGCTGGCTTGAACTCAGATTCTCCTACCTCTGCCTCCCAAGTGTTGGGATTAAAGGCATGTGCCATGACCACGGGGTCCCAGTAAGTGAGCATGTAAGTGGCATCTTTAAACTATGAACCTGTTGGCACTGAATGCTCTTGTGACTGTTCCTTTTTCTTATGTCATAGCTACTTCCTAGCCACAAGTTTTATAGTTTTATCTGAGCATTTTATCTCCCCATTTTCAGTTCCAAATGTTAAAACAAAAGTCAGATGAGCAAGTTATTTAGAAAACCATACTCGACCTTCATGATACCAATTTCATCCTATCATGCTTTCTTAAACTATGCCTCAAAAAAACCCAAACCCATTTTTGGTTCTTTTACATAGTCACTTAGTTTGCTTTTCTTCAGCATGTTGATGATATCTTCCTTACCTTTAAAAACTCATAAATTAAAAATTAGTGAAAATATTCCTTGTGATTCCAGGAACTCTGACTTCCTTTTTAGAATTACATAGAAGACAGCCGCTGGAAGGTTTGAGAAATCTCTGCATCCGAGTGTGACAAGCCATGCATGCCTCTATGAAAGGAATATGTTTTTCAACTTTCCTGTCAAGCCTGAAGCAGAATGTTCTCTGAGGAATGTGAGAGTTGGCCCAGAACAAGTGGGAGAAACTCGGATTAGATGACTAACTGTACAATGTTCCTTAAAAACTGAGCTCTGCACAAAGCACACATAAGATCCTGGCTTGATCTTGTTTCCAAGCAGAACACCTGTTTTCTTATTCTCTGTGTTCCTGGGCTTTGTGCTTTTGTTCCATGTACAATGGATATTTCTAGATATGTCTGAGATATTTAATTTCAGATATTTTATCCCACTCTCCCTATGTGTATTTTTATCTTTCTCATACCAAATGTCTCAAATTACAATTGGAAAAATACATTTACAAGCCAAGCCTGGTGGCACACATTGATAATGAACCATTTGAGAGGCAGAGGCAGGAGGATGGCAAGTTCCAGGTCAACTTGGGCTACCTTAGATTTTATTTTATTTTTTTTTTTAAAAAGACCTACAGTTATCATGAGGCAAGACAAAAGACAGCCATGAACTAGTACACTCAAGTCCTTATAACATACCTACCAATCAGTTACTGTTTGGGGTTTCAGAAGGCATTGACAGACATCTATCTGAGGACCAACATCTCTTAAGACTCTTCTTAAACAGATAGTATATGTGAAGGAAATTACCCAAATAACCATATTTAGTAGATGAAAATAGATGTAAGATGCCAAACAGACATCTGCAGATGGGTTTTTAGCACAGTGCTTTTGATCCAGTTTTAAACCAAAACTATAACTTAAATAGTGGCCAGGCAAGGTGATGCTCACCCCAGTACTTGAGAGGCTGACACCAGCCTGGTCTATGACTAAGACCAGCATGGTCTATAGCCGGGGCTACACAGAGAGAGACCTTGTCTTTAAAAAAAATTCTACCTATGTACAACTTACAGCTAGAAGTTCTAAACTGAGATACTTTTTAGATTCTCTGCCTAAAACCATTAATTCTTTAATGTTTCACTAAGATGCTATTTCTTATCTAAATATTCAGGGTATTTTGTATCTTTGTTTCTTTATTCATTTATGTTAAAGTTAAAAACTGATTTTCTGAAAGATTTTCCTATGCCTGCTTTTCTTTACCAGAATCAGGAAATGTTAAAAACTAGTCTGGGGTAAGGTATACTCTTTCTACTTTTCTGTTTTTTCCTGTAATTCTCCAGGGAGATGAAGAATATATTTCAGCATATTATGTCTTATTCATTGATCATTGGGGAAAAAGAAAGCAAATATGTATTACTGTCTTGTCTTAATGATCTGTTTCTCCTCCAATTAGAAGAGCCAGGTCATATTGTTTTGTGTTGAAAAAAAAAAAGCTTAAATGTGTTTCTTGGGTGAGTTGTTGCCATGGTAACTCTAATCCTGGTTCTCTCTCTCTCTCTCTCTCTCTCTCTCTCTCTGNTCTCTCTCTCTCTCTCTCTCTCTCTCTCTCTCTCTCTCTCTGTGTGTGTGTGTGTGTGTGTGTGTGTGTGTGTGTGTGTGTGTGTGTATGTGTGTTAACTTGCAGGTATCATGATAGAGGAAAACAGTTTTGGGAAAAGTTATGCACCGCTGAATTTCGAGAGCTCTACGCTCTGGGCAGCATCCATAATGACCTCTATGTCATAGGAGGACAGATGAAGATTAAAAACCAGTACCTCATCACAAACTGTGTTGATAAGTACTCCATAGATCAAGACAACTGGAAACGAGTGTCTCCCCTTCCACTGCAGTTGGCCTGTCACGCTGTGGTGACAGTGAACAATAAACTGTATGTCATCGGAGGCTGGACCCCTCAGGTTAAGAAATTCCTTGCATATCTACCTAGTGTGACTGGCTTTTCTGGAAAATGTATCAGATGTTGAGTACTAAAAGATTACGGCTTACATTTTGGCAAAATGCTTTTTACACTGTATAATATAAACTTAAGTCTTGAAATTGTCAAAGCTGGTTTAGAAGTTGATTTTTAAATGTGTTATTTATAGACATGGGTGTATCTAATGCTCATGCTATGCTATGGACTTCATAATTCTTCCCCTACTGGCTGATTGGAAAAGATCCCTCTGCCAAGGGGTAGCTGTGGTGAGCATCTAAGTAGTGGTACAGATGTATCCTCATTCCAGTCCTGCTGTCTGATGGCCGTGGGGCCAGGGGCCAGTCACTCGTAGGATTCTTGCTGCAGGGTTTAGGGAAATGTTTTGGTTGGGAAGATGTTCATCGTGCACACATGAGAACCTGATTCCTAGCACCCATGTGAATGCCTGTAATCCCAGCACTGAGGATATAGAGACAGGAGAATCCCTGGGGCATGCTGGCTAGCCAGTCTAGTCAAATTGTCAAACTCCAGATTTGATGAGCTACCTTGTCTCAATAACATAAGATAAACCTTCCTGGGGAACACCTGGGCTTAACATCTGCATATGCACATGTACGTGAAAACCCCCATTCACCATGGGTAAGTACAAATGTGTGTGGGCAAACACAGAGACACATACACACAGGGTCTTACCGTAAATGAAAAATCTGAATATTGATTCTGTCGTGGCACCATCATTTCCAAGACAGTATGTATGACTGTAAATACCAGTGTCCTTCCTGGGCATCAGCAATATCAGCAGAATGCTGTTGATGTTGAAGCCCAGAGAAGTGATGGCAAGCCAGTAGAGATGTCAGCAGTGTGAGCACAGTGGCCCTGTGTCCTTCAGGGTCCTCCTGGACCTTGGGCATTTATGGTGGTGTCTTTTCAGCTGTCCTCTGCTCTTGCCTTCTTGTTTTCCAATGCAGATTACTCTCACTCCTTGGCTGTCCCTGTGACATAAATTTATTTTTCCTGTGTTTTTTCTTATGTTTTCCAGATTTGCCTCATGATGAAACACATGCTTTTGCATTCCCTCCATAAGCTTCAAAAATTTTATTATACTTTGTATGTTTCAATTTGTGCTATAGATTAAACAGTGCATATTTCATCACAGTGGTAGCTAGAACCTGACATTATCTATAGTTATATTTTCTAAAACTATTCACTTCACAGTGAATTTGCATGAACAATCCCTCAAAACAATTTGGAAGCTTTGCTTTACTACTGTGGAGATTAAATACCTAAAATTGAAGGAAAGTAAGCAATAAAGGCAATGTTTGCTAATTTGTAGTCTCTAAATGAGTATTGTGTCATGAGACAGTCTCACTGAGCTTCAGGTACAGCACATGAAACTGGGCTTTGAGTGCCCATGGTGTCAGCATTCCCATCATTTTAAAGGCCTAGATTAAAGGGAAGTGCATGTAACATTCCTAAGGGTGGCAATTATTTCTCTGTTAAAAACTTGGACTCAAAAGAGAGACACATAAATTCTTAACTCAGAGTTGTTATAAAGTTCCAGGTATTATATAAATAACATTATTTTACCTGAAGTTTACAGGTAGAAGCTGCTTGTATCTATGTAAGAATAAAATTTTTCAATTTTTACTATCTAGTCACTAAATAAATATACAAATATATAACATAAGTGAATATGTAACCATAACTCCAAGTAACTTATGCTAATCCTATTATCTTGAAAACTGAAATCAGGTTATTTACATATAACTCATAATTATGGTCTAAAATCCTCTAATTACTAACACAGTAAAAATGTTTTGAATTTTTTATAGATTAGAAAAATATAAAGAAAATGCCATATGAATTATTAAAATTAGTTCTTCATGGGTATCGTTAAAATTCACAACTATGAAGTTTGTTAAGGTTAGGGTTTCCTTTACACACTGTTCAAGAAAGCAACTTTGCTTTTTTTTTAATTTTGTAGTTGCTTCATTTTTTGGTGTCTAAGTGTGAAAATCACCGATTGCTGTAAACCAACACGTTAGCCCATTGCACATATAAATCCCTCTAATATTGACAGAGTACTGACAACCCCAAGTCTCAGGACTTGGGAAGTCTGAGTCTGGGTGAGACAATTAACCTCCATTCATCTCCTCCTCTGTCTGCTTTGATTAATTGTGTCTACATGCTCACAAAGGCCTCTAAGTGGTCTGTTGTTACATTTGCTGTCATATTTCATACAGATGGATCTTCCTGATGAAGAGCCGGATCGATTAAGCAACAAACTGTTGCAGTATGACCCCAGCCAAGATCAATGGAGAGAGCGGGCGCCCATGCAGTACTCTAAGTACCGGTTCAGCGCCGCCGTCGTCAACTGTGAGATCTACGTTCTGGGTGAGTAGGAGATTGCTCAGAGCACAGCCTCTCTAATTACTTCAGCAGTGTGCGCCTGTAAAAACAAGTTTCCCTTCTTCTGGTGTCCCAGTTCAAATGCATATGCATAATTGGCCAAAGCGTATTTCTTGTTATCTAGAGTACAAGCCAATTAAGATCAAGTCATTGACTTTAAGGGCAAAACTATTTTTATGATGGTCTTGGAAAGCAAAAGCAGCAGTGATCTGTCCTGTGGGACACAGGCTGGTGAAGCAGAAGAAGTCTTTGTCCATTTTTAGTTGGTGAACTGCGGGGGTTTGCAGCCAACTGTGCTCGTGCTGTTAAAGACAAGGCCACAGCAAGGTAGACTGTGCCACAGATTTTGCCAGTTCTCTTCATTTTCCCCAAAGTCACACTACCAAGTAACTTTTCCATGAATGCATTTCCCCCTCCTCTCTTGAATATGTGTGGTCAGTACTAACCAGCAGGGATTAGTGAAAGAAATTCCAACAGTTAAGAATCCCAGACATATCCTGTGGGTCCCCTTCCCTCCTCATCCCTTCATCTTCCTGCTTCCTCGTGTCTTCATCTTCAGAGTATGTTTTCTCTGACATCACCCTCTATCACCCGCACTTCCCCAGAGTATGGGAAGCCTGGGCATGAGGCTGACTGGACTGCTCTGAGTCGCAGTCCTCCCGCCTGCATGACTGACTGGAACACAGGGAGGTGATAAGAGGCAAAAAAAAATGACAAAGAAAAGATGAGCTCTGAGGTAGAAGAATACCAGGCCTCTAATGGAGACAATTAAAAAAAAAAACCATGAAGTGAAAGCTGTTATCTTGGGCGGTTTTCACAGCATGAAGCAAGGCAATTTATATACTCAAATATTAAAATTGTTTTATTTAAGAATAATTGTGCAACACAATTTATGATTGCCTCAGTTAAGGGACTCACAATTATAATTAAGTTTTTCCTCTAGATAAATATCCCTTTCTTTGTTATAACCAGAATGAGAGCTCCCCCTAACAAGGAACCTCAATTGGGCTAGACGTGTAATAAAAATGATAATGTCTTTTGGATGACTGAGTGGGACAAGGCATCTTAGAAGCAACCTTAGAAACCCACTCTTCACAGCATGGACAAATGTCTATTGGGTGAACAAAAAGTAAATTTAAAGGGACCTACAGCATTTATGTTGGTGACAAAAGAGTATATGTACTGTGCTTCAGGAGGGGGAGCAGGAAAGATCAGGAGGACGAGTGGATGAGAATGAGGGTGCCCGGAAAAGCGGGTCAGAGGAGTGGGAATAAGAAAGCCCCGATGTGGAAGGAGATAAGACAGTGGTGCAGGCACATGGGTCCCTTGCTTTTCTCATGACAGTACAAAATACCTGATGGAAGCAACTGGAAGGAGGAAAAAGTTGCTGTGACTTGTGATTTCAATCCACAGTAGAAGGCTCATCAGAGTGGTCTATGGCAGTGGAGTGGGAGGCAGTGGGTAGTTCACATGGCAAGAACCAGAGGTGGATATGACCAAGTCCCACGGCATGTAATCTACTTCACCCGGGCAAACCACACCCCCTGAAGGCTCCACAGTGTTTAAAATAGCTCCACAATCCAGGAGTCAAGCATTCAAACTGTGAACTTGGGGAGGATACTTCCAATCGAAATCATATCAACTAGGAACCACATTATGAAGGCCATGAGTAAAGAATTAAGAAAGCATAGTAAATTCAGGCGGTGGTGGCACAGGGCAGACACAGGTGGATCTCTGTGAGTCTGAGGCCAGTGTGGTCTACAGAGAAAATTCCAGGACAGCTAAAGTTACACAGAAAGACTCTTTCTCAAAAAGCAAAGCAAACAACAAACCGAAATGTAGTTTGCTTTGCCAGACAGTGGTGGCACATACCCTTAATCTTAGCACTTGGGAGGCAGAGGCAGGGATATATCTGTGAGTTCAAGACCACCCTCATCTACAGAGTGAGTTCTAGGACAGCCTGGTCTACACAGAGAAAAAAGAAAAGAGAAAAGAAAAGAAAAAAGAAAGAAAAAAGAAAGAAACGATAATGAGCCACAAGAAAGTACACAGAAGCAACTTGATTGAAGGATGTTTGGGGAGATCAAGGCCAGGAGAAACTGGAAGAGGGGAGACCACCTAGTAGCTTAGAATCTTGCTTCTTAGATTCCCAGAACCAGGAACCAGATTCATGATCATCCCAATAAGTTTTTCCATATTTAAAATTCACTCCAAAGTTACCTTGCCCAACATTTGTGCTTAATCCTAAACTTATATATAAGCTTCGAAGTGATGTGAAACTCAGTTGTTTCATTTCTGTAGTCTTAGTTCAGAGTTCGTTGTTCACTGTGTATGTACTTGGAATTGAGGCAAATATATACAACCCAAATTTGTTGGTTTGAATGAGTCACAGATCACTTTGCAATCGTTTTTTTTAACTGTCTGCTTTAGGGTAGCTATATATACCACACTGTGCTTGGAGATCCCAGTCAATTACTATGAAAATAGGCCCTCTCCTTATTCTCTAGCGGATTTAATACACACCACCCCCTGGAGAAACTACAGAGTATCTCCCAGAGAACAGCCAGTGGCACCTCCTTCCCAGAGGGGCGGCCGTACATTAATGTGAGGAAGGCTACAGCCTCCAAATTGAGGGGAACCAAATTCTTGGCTTCATCCTGACTCTGGTCTAGTAAATATAATAATATTTTACTATTACAAGATTAGTTACAACAGTTAAGTAAGATGTATGTCAGGTACCTGCATTGCAAAAGTAACAGCCTCCCATTGAGTCCCTTGATGTTACAGACATTTCTTATGAGGATCTTCACTGCCCCCAGAATCTTATGTGTTGAAGCCTAGCCACCAGCCTGTAGTGCTGGTATGAAATAATAGACACACTAGAAGGCAGGGCCTAGGGGAAGGAAGTTACATCATTAGACTGCAAAGTATATTCCAGCCAAATCCTAACTAAATGGTAACATAACTGTTTTAATGTTAGACTTTTAAACAGCAACAACAACAAAAATCTAGTTTCTACCTAGGTGAATGGAGCAAGCACGGTCACCCTGTCTTCCCACTGAACAGCGTTGCAGAATGTGGCCAGCATGCATGTACAAGACATCTGCAATGCATGCATCAGGAAGGAGCACTGGAGCTGAGCTGCTGTGGCACTCGGGTTTCCCTCCTGTGTCCCCTGACCTGGGTCAGCTGGAGCCCACAAGTACATACTGTGCAGACGGAGCGCTGAGAGAGTCCATGCAGTTATGGCCTGAGTCGCTGAAAAGGAAGCATAATTCTTAGAACGATTCTCACCCTACTTTCTTCCTGTCTTCTTCTACTCCTCCCTCCCTCCTATCTTCCCATTTAGGCAATCACAGCTAAGTGCAGTTGAGTGGGATGGCTAGAACCCCAGGATTCTAGCTTGAGGACCAGTAAAGGGAGAAACTGGAGATGTCAGTCTCAGGGAGTCTTGTGGCATGAATTCCGAGGTTCGCCCCAGGTGATGCCTGCTTTGACATTCCCATAGACAGACACTGAGAACTTAAATCACAGGTGAGTGCAGCTCAGGCCTCAGCTGATTATCCAAGTGATGAGCTTCATAGAAAGCATCAAAGAGCATTCATTACATGTGCTTGAAATCTAAGCTGATACTAGAATGATATGCACAAAAGGCAGACAGAACCTTGCATCCTGTGCCTGACCAGTTTAAAGTTGAAGGGGTCACAAAGAGAGAGGGAAAGGAGAAAGAAGACAAGAGATGGAGGGAGAGAGAGGAGAGGAGATCATTTTTTATCTCTATGATTTAAATAAGCCCCCAGAATGTTATGAAAAAAATACCCAGGGTATAATCCCTTCTTACTCAGTAGACAAAAATACAAAACAAAACAAAACTGGAAAATCTTGAATCACTTCGAAGAAGCACCAGAATGAGAGAATAATGACAGAAAAAGCATGAATACATGAGTCACCTTCCTTTTTTTCTTCTTCAGTATTTCGAGACTGGGTTTCTCTGTATAACAGCCCTGGATGTCCTGGAAGTCACTTTGTAGATCAGGTTGGCCTCAAACTCACAGAGATCTGCCTGCCTCTGCCTCCCAGGTAAGTGCCACCATACTGGACATGAGTCATTTTCAAAGGCCTTAAAGCAGTTACTTTAAAATACTAAAATATGCATATGTATATGCTAATATAATGAACACTCTTGAAATGAATACTAAACTAAAAAAAACCTCCTCAAGATATAGAAGATACAAAGAAAAACAAAGTGAAAAAAATTTTTTAACTATTTATTTATTATGTATACAATATTCTGTCTGTGTGTGTGTGTGCCTGCAGGCAGAAGAGGGCATCAGATCTCAGTACAGATGGTTGTGAGCCACCATGTGGTTGCTGGGAATTGAACTCAGGACCTTTGGAAAAGCAGGCAATGCTCTTAACCACTGAGCCATCTCTCCAGCCCCCAAAGTGAAAAAAATTTTTAAAGAAATTAGTGTTCCACTAATCAAGAAGTTCAGCGGATGGATGCGGAAGCTGAGACCAGATGAAAGGGAGGAGAGTCAGTAAATGCAAAGACTCATTGTAGAATCTGGAGCCTGGATGACAGAGGAAGAAGTGTTCACATCTGAAGTGCTGCAGAACAACTATAAAGAGCTTCATAGTTATGTCTCTGGGATCCCAAAACTCAAATGCCAAAAGTGTGGGCCCCTCAAAATTATTTAATAATGCCTTAAGAGCTTCCAAAATTATTTAAAGTTGTAAACTCACAGGCTCAAAAAGTTGAACCAACCCCAAATGGAATAAATCCACAAACCCACACCCATATCACATCGCCAACTTGCAGCAGAAAAACAAAAGGAAAGAAAAGCAAATAGGTAAAATCCCTGAACTGTCTACAGGGGAACACAGGCTTGATGCCTCAAGATGTCTGCCCAGAAACCAGGAGAGCTAGGAGTTGGGCAAACACAGCTAAAGTGCTAACAGAGAACTGTCAGCCTGGAATTCTGCATTCCCCCGAAAGCTTCCTTCATGAGTGGGCGTAAATTAACGTATTCTGAGATAATGGAAAGCCAAGACACTGAATATGAATGTGTCTGCTAAGGGAGTGGTTCAGACAGAAGGAAAAGGCGCCAAGTGAAAACCAGGACACCAGGATGGAGTGAGCTCAGCGGAAAGCAAAGGTCTGGACAAGTGGGATGTTCTGCTCTGGAGTTCTTAAAAATATGGTTGCAGATTGAAAGTAAAAATTATTATATTTTACAGTTTTCAGTGTATGCAGATATGAAAGTGTGACAGGTATATAAAGCATAAAAGAGAGTGCACAGGGGACCCTGTAAAGCGCTGGTTCTCAGTAGACCAGGACATATTAAATACATATTTTTGTGAGTGCTCTGTCTCATACCTGTAATCCTCGAACTTGGAGAACTGGGCAGGAGGAACTCAGTGAGTTCAGTTGAGGCCAGCATGGGCTACAGCATAAGACTCTGTCTCAAAATGATAAGACAAAAAAAGTACATATTTTGTAATCCTCAAAGGAAACCTATTAAAAGGGATAGTGCAGAAAAGTCAGTAAATGCATGACTAAAAGATGCCTAAGCACTCTGGCATGAGGCAGCCCTGTGCCCTTTGCCTAGTTTCTCTCCACTTCCCTCTCCAGCTCTGGTAGTCACTTACTCAGCCTCTTCTGACTGCATATGTGGAAAGGGCCTGTGGAATTTGTCTGTTTCTTGCTTATTTTGTTTAGTGCAATGTCCTCCAGCCTTACCCATCTTGTTACAGATGTTGTTTTTCTCTTTGTAAGTGTGCATATGATTTCTTTGTGTATATAAAGTGTGTGGGGTGGAGGAAAGAGAGAAAGAAAACTGCCTCTTTTGTGGAGGTCGGAGGACAGCCCTGGGTGGTGCTCCTCGGAGGACAGCCCTGGGTGGTGCTCCTCGGAGGACAGCCCTGGGTGGTGCTCCTCGGAGGACAGCCCTGGGTGGTACTCCTCGCCTCTGTGTTCTTTGCCAGGCTAGCTAACCGGCAAGCTTCTGGGGATTCTCCTGTCTCTACCTGTCTCCCAACCTCCTGTAGCTGTGCTGCAATTACAGGCACACCGTTTCACTCATTTTCTATGTGTATTCTGGGGGTTTGAATGCAGGTCCTTGTGCTTGCACAGCAAGGGTTCTGCCCTCTGAGCCTTCTCCCTAGCACAGAGGTCCATTCCTAAACCTAAATAATACTTGGTTTCTATCCGGTCATCCATTCACAGACACTTAGCTGTCTCTGTCTGTATCTTAGCTGTTGTGTGAAGTGCTGCAACACAAGAACACACATATCTCTCTGAAGTGCTTTCATTCCCTCGGAAGGAAGTCCCCAGAAGAGGGATTCAGTGCACTGTTATTTTCACTTTTGAGGAATCTCAATACTGTCTTTCATAGGCTGTACCAATTGTCACTTCTGAAAACCACGTCAAGGCCCCTGCTTCTCCATATCCTGCTAACACCTACCTTTAAATTTTTGGGCAACAAGCATCCTAACCTCACTGTGGTTTTGACATACTGAGTGCTTTTTTTCTTGTGTCTGTTGAACATTGTATGTCTTCTTTGGGGAAGAAGTTTATCTAGGTCCTTTGCTCATTTTAAAGAGGTTGTTTAGACTTTTTTACTATCAGGCTATATAAGTTCCTTATATATTTTTAATATTAACTTATTGTTACATATGTACTTTCAAAATACTTTTTTTTTAAAACTTCATTGGTTGTTTCATTTGCCATACAGAAGCTTTTCGATTTGATATAGTGTGTTTTATTTTTCTTTTGTGCCTCAGGTTTAGGCATCATATTATTTTCAAGACCAACATGAAGCAGCCTTCTCCTGTGTTCTCTTCTATAACTTTTATGGGTCTAGGTTTTATTTTTTTTAAATATTTATTTATTTATTATGTATACAATATTCTGTCTGTGTGTATGTCTGTAGGCCAGAAGAGGGCACCAGACCTCATTACAGATGGTTGTGAGCCACCATGTGTTTGCTGGGAATTGAACTCAGAACCTTTGGAAGAGCAGGCAATGCTCTTAACCACTGAGCCATCTCTCCAGCCCTAGGTTTTATGTTTTGGCCTTTGATCCATTAGAGTTGAATTTTGTGTATGGTGCAGGAAAAGTGTCCAGTGTTCTGTATGTAAGCATAGAGCTTTCCAAGCAGCATTTGTTGAAGAAACTCTCCTTTCCCTCATTGTGTATTCCCAGCACCTCGTCAAAAAATATTTAACCATATGTTCAGTTTTACTTCTAGGATCTGTTCTGTTGGACTGTGTGTTATTTTTGTGTTAATTCTTTGGAGTTTCCACACATAGGATTATGTCATCTGCAAAAGGAGATAATTTTATTTATTTATTACTTTTTATTTATTTATTTGTGGATGAGTTGTTTCATTTCTCATCTGTTTTCTCTCTTTAAAAAAAGATTTTTAATTATATGGCTATATGTGTAGGTGCCTATACATTTGTATGCATAGGTGCAATGGCCCTCAAAGGCCAAAAGAGAGCATCAGGGTAGCAGATTTTCTGGAGACTGTGCTTTTGTTTTCTAGCCGCCCAGATCCAAATAATCACACAAAGACTATATTAATTACAACATGTTTGACCAATGGCTCAGGAGTATTCCTATCTAGCTCTTACATCTTAAATTGATCCACTTCTACTATTTTGTATTTTACCACAAGGCTATTGGTTTGTTGCCTTACATTTTGCTTCTTGTGCAGCTACATGGTGTCTCCTGACTCTGCCTTCTTTCTCCCTGCATTTAGTTTAGTTTCCTGCTTGCCTATATTCTGCTCTACCATAGGCCATTAATCAATATTACCATTAACCAATGGTAATAAAACATTCACAGCATACAGAGGTGAATCCCACATCATCTTCCCTTTTCTGTCTAAATAAAATAGTAAAATTACATATAACAAAACAGGTATCAAGCAAGAAATACAGTTACACTATTTCTTTTTTAGTCCAAAGTTTCATATCTAAATCATCTTTTATCATAACTAAGGAAAACTATAACTATCTGTCTTCAACTCCATCAAAGACCCCAGAAGGATATAATATTACCTGAATAACCAGGAAGTGCTTTGTAAGCAACTTCCAAAACTCTAGAACTTACAGAGACATCTCGCTGCCTGGACAGTCACCCAAAGTTCTTCTGTAACATTGGGGAATCCATCTTCAGCCTACAGGCCTATAGTATCTGGCAGACTTTTCCATGAAGCAGGAAATGTGAAAGACTGTTTTGCCTATATCAGCAGTTTGTCAGTCACTTTCTTCTCTGTCCTGCAGAAAGTCTGGCAGACTCTTAAAGGAGCAGGAGTCCAGAAAGACTGTCTCACCTTCTTTAGGCAAGTTCAGCAGTCATTTTTCTGTGGGTCTTGCATGTCCAATTTATACAACATACTGTCGAGAAGTCCAGGCATGAGCAGTTTCTTGCCCAAATGGCTAGCCTTGTCACATTGAAGGCAAATTCCATAACAAGTTTCTTTAATGCCCATCAACCTATCTGAAGTAATTGGTGCTGCCAGAAACAGACATGTCTCAATGGTGAGAAAAGTCTAAGTTCTTAAAACCTTTTAAATGCCATATTCTGTAGGTCTTTGAAGGGTTAAAGATTATCTAAATGAAATATATCTCTGTATATCTAGAAAACCTAACTAATGCAATTAAAAGTTTGAATATTATAGATGACTATTAACCTGTATTTCTTAACTATACATTGCATTATTAAATGAGCTGTACAGACACAATACATTAAACAAGAGCAGAAACACATATACACTGTATAACAAAATCAACCTTAAATTTGTATTGTCTCTATATCATATCCCCTTATTTTTTTTTCTTAGAAATTGACTGTGACCATTAACCATTTATAACCAACCCTTTTAAAATGAAAATAAACATTTACAAACAACCATTTTGGAAATTTGGGTATAGCTGCTTTCTGCTGCTTGTTGGGCTAAGGATTTTTAGGGTTTGTGGACACCTTTAATGGGGGGGCTATTGGTCTATCAAATCACATTAGTCTGGAAGCAATCCACAGGTTCTCATCTTCTGTGGAAACAAAAACAGAAACCCTTTTCCAAAGTAACATATCCTTAAACTCAAGTTTTGAAGTCAAGATAGTTTTATGTTGGTTTAACTTAGCTGTTCCCACGATCAAATGTGTCTCTGCAGGAAGATTATTAATAGTCAAAAAATCAAAGAAAACACAAAAATATACATAATCCAGACTCTCTGTGAATTTTCCATCTTTACATGGCTTTTTATATTACTTTTACTGTCTCTTTAAAGACTTTGTTTTACTTTTTAAAACTCTTTCTATAACTGCCTGTACCCATTTTTTTCTTAGACCTACGTACATTTTTTAAACACACTATGACCCGTTCAGAGGTTTATTTTGTCTGGATCTATCTTTATTGCGTGTCTGTAATCCTATGACCTGCTCAGAGGTCTATTTCTGTCTGGATCTGACTTTATTCTGTGTCTGTAATCCTTTTTTGAGCACTGTTTTAAACACTTAAGCAGGCGTTGGCTAGGACCAGAGCCGCTGTTTTGCCTGTTAGTTACACCTTGCTGGGCTTTCCAACATGGCAGAGGTCCATTTACCACCAGCTCTTGGAGCCATGTTTACCACCCCAACTCTGGGAAGCATTTGGCCACACATTTGTTTACCTCCAGCAAACAGCCTATCTGTAAAAAAGAAGCTGCGCTTGGCTTCCATTTCTGTAGGTCTAAAAGCCCTCTTTTTTAAAAGCTTTTTTAGGTCTTATGTGGATCCATTTTTAACATGAAGTTTCTGTCCTGCCTGGACCCACAGTCATTCAGTCCCAAAGAAGCACACAGAGGCATATATTAATTATAAACGGTTTGGCTTGTTGCTCAGGCTTATTACTAACTAGCTCTTACATCTTAAGTTAACCTATTTCTATTATTTTATATTTTACCTCAAGGCTCTTGGTTTGTTGCCTCTCATCTTGCTTCTTGGGTGGCTACATAGTGTCTCCCTGACTCTGCCTTCTTTCTCCCTGCATTCAGTTTAGTTTTCCCACCTATCTCTATTCTGCCCTGCCGTAGGCAAAGCATCTTCTTTATTAACCATTGGTAATAAAACATATTCACAGCATACAGAGGGGAATCCCAGATTAGAATTATGCATGATTGTAACCTGCTGGATGTGGGTGCTAGGAACCAAAGTTGGGTGCCCTGGTTCTTAGCAATACAGGTTCTTAGCCACTTAGCATCTCTCCAGCCTCCTGTTTGTTTTCTCTTACTAGTGCTTCCAGTGGCCTGTTACGTAGATGTGGGAAGAACAGCAGCCATGCCTCACCCAGTTCTTATGGGAGAAGCTCTTCTTCCTCGCTGATTACAGTACTGGCCTCAGGATATTCCCATGTTAAAGAAATTTCTTTCTGCAGATTATATTGAGAGTTTTATTTTTAAATTACAAGTAGATGTTGAACTTTGTCAAATGCTTTGTATGCATCTATTGAAGTGATCACATCGTTTTAATTTTTTAATCTTTTAATATTTATTTTGTGCAGGAATAATTAGCTTATCAAAGGTAATTCTCATCATACTAGGCAAAATGTTGACATTCTGTGAGCAAGAGCTTATTTTGGGTAAAATATTGGTTACCAAGCTGGGACTGGATTGCTGTCAGCTAAAACTGTGGCTTATGTTTATTACTGAAGCTGCAGAGGGTCAGGCCAGGCAGGCCTACAAGAGGCTCAGTGGGGTGAGTCAGCTCACTGCATTTAAGGGAAGAAGACTGACCCCCTTCCCAGGAGCCCCTGAGGCATGTTCACTGGAGAAAGCTGTTGCTGCTTGATTAAACTTATAAAAAAAAAAAAAAAACTAGTTCTGAGGCTGGCTTATTGTGCCTGTAGGACACTTGTCTTTTCCTAGGAGCGTGGGACTTTTGTATATCCCTGTTCTGATTTTTTCAGCAGCCAAGCAGCTGGGAGACTTGCAGGAGCTGTGCAGATACCCACTACTGCTGCTCATTCTCCTTAAAGATGGGGTTTTGCTTGTGAGTCTGCATGTTGAACAGCATGGGCACATCCTGCCTTTTTTTGTAAAGCATTTGTTGAAAGATTTCTTGGGTGAGTTTGCTGTGTAGATTTAAGACTTGATAAACACATCTAACCTTGTAACACTCTAGTTAACGAGTTATAAAGAAAAGATTGGAGAGCAGTCTGGTGGAGTGATCTAGGTCTTCCCAGGTCTGTTGGTGAAGTCAAGTCCCAGCAATGCCATAGACTTCCTCAATAGTCAGTTTGCCTTTCATCTTGCTTGGATAGAAATTGCCCTGACTTATCTGTGGTGCTAATCTAGGTCAGATGAAGTCTACAGTGGCATGGACCTTCGTAACAATAGAAAATTCTATACTTTTATTCATAAATACCCGAGCAAAGGAATTTAACCTGGTTTTCTGTGTCCTTAGAGCCATCAGATTAACTGTTTTCTGTGTTAGCCAAAGTTAGGGGTGAATGTTGAGGACCACGAAAGTTGAACATTGCTGT
Organism: Alexandromys fortis; assembly: GCF_014885135.2. NCBI lineage: Eukaryota > Metazoa > Chordata > Mammalia > Rodentia > Cricetidae > Alexandromys > Alexandromys fortis. The sequence continues at coordinate 3,722,947 of NW_026068039.1, read as the reverse complement.
GTCCAGGATGACTATCCTTGGGAATCTGTCCTCAGTGTTCATCTGTCTCAGGGCGGGCTTACCACTTTAAATTCCTCTCAGAGGACAAAGCCTCTGAAAGGACTATAGTGAATTAGTCCTGGTGCTGGTGGACATCTCAGACCTGAGTCCCACATAGGGAAAGAGAAAAGTGTGATCTCTATGAAGCAGTGGCACCTCTGGTATTTGTCTTTGGGTCTTATAGCGGTCACCATTCTACTCCAGGCAGATTTTTATCTTCCCTCTCTCAATGCAAGCATACTTTTTCATGTGTTTTTATTTTATTTATTTAAAAATTATTTTATTTACTTGATTTCATGTTGTGTTTTATCACTATTGCTAACATCTGTGTAAAATGTCTCTATACCACATTCCAAACTAGTCACACAGCCATTGTTTTAGGAACCAGATTAATAGGTTAGAATCATTATTCATTTAGTAACTATTATTCTTAAAAAACGATTAGAGAGCTGCTGCAAACGGTTCCCGGGTGGGCTGGCGGAGCCCGCCATGAGGGCGGCTACAGGAGGGCACGCTTCCTTGGCCCACGGTGGCGGCAGGTAACAGACACGTAAACACAGGAAATAGCCATAAGTATTTATTAAGGAAGGGGGAGAAAGAAAGACAGAGAAAAGAGATAAAAGGAGAGAGGAGAGATAAAAGAAGAGAGAGACAGAGAAAACGCGTGCGCACGCTAAGGAAGCAGAAAGAGAGAGAGGGGTCCCAAGATGGCGATGGGCGGGTCAGAGGTTATGGGAGTGGGCGTGGCTAGGGCAGGGACCCAAGAATATCAGTAACTAGTAAAGATATATAATACCATCAGAGGTATCTTTGTAAGTATCTAAAAAGTGGCTGTGGTTTTAGGACGCCCTTGTTCTCTGGCCTTAGAAATGTTTGTCATGGGTAGCTGTCTTAATTCCGGTGATTTCCCTATGGACCAAACGCTTCTGGGGGTTTTCTGAAGAGCCACACTTTGAGATCCTGTGTTGGTCAGCTTCCCATCACTGTGGCCCTGCCAGAGATGGTTGACAGCCTAAAAGAGAAAAGGATTTTCTGGCCCAGGTTCAGGGGAGTTCTTTGACCCCCTTGCTGCTGGGCCTGTGGCTTCACAGTGCTTCATGGTAGGAACACTCGGCAGAGGAAGTCCACTCACTTTGTGGCAGCATGAATCAGAAAGGGGAGGGCAGAGGCCAGAATACCAGTACTCCTTCAAGAATAGACCTCCAGTGGCCTAACTTCCTTCTTCAAGGCTTCACGTCTTCTTTTCTTTTCTTTCTTTCTTTTTTTTTTTTTTTTTTTCAGAGCTGTGGAGTGGACTCAGGGCCTTGCAAGCACTCTGCAACTGAGCTCAACCCCAGCCCCCAAAACTTTATTTCTTAAAGGTTCCACAACATCTCAGCAGTCCTTCAATACTGATGACAAACAGTTAGGACATGGGCCTTCAGTGGGCACTCCAGATCCAAACTGTACCACTCCTTAATGGGCATGCATCCAATTCTAGAGCCGTTCTGAGGTTTTGAAAATGTTTCTAAATCAGCAATTTTCCATCCCAATGTATTTTTTTTCTGAGACTCTTATTTCGGGTTTGAACCATTTACAAATAGAAATAGCAAGCCTAAACTGGTTTCTTTTTTATCTACCCCTCCCCCCCAGAAAACAAGCTTGCTAGAGTCTGCTTTGTAGACGGACTTTTCTGTCCCACTAGCCATATCCCAAATAACCACACATAGACTTATTATTAATTATAAATGCTTGATCAATAGCTTAGGCTTGTCTCCAGCCAGCTCTTACAACTTAAATTAACCCATTTCTATTAATCTATGTCCTGCCCCGAAGCTTGTTTACCTTACTATGAACTTCCCATGTTGCTTTTTCTGAGTCTCATGACCCCTCTCAGACTCTGCCCTTCTCCCCAGTATTCTCTCTGCTCCAAAAATCTGGCCTAGTCATTTTTTATTAACAACGTAAGCAATACATCTTCACATTGTACAAAAGGATTATTTCACAACACTGCTGTTTTTGTTTCTGTTGTTGTTTTTGTTTTTCGAGACAAGGTTTCTCTCTGTAAACCAGGCTGACCTTGAATTCACAGAAATCCACCTGCCTCTGCCTCCCCAGTGCTGGGATTACAGGTTTGTGCCACCACTGCCTGGCTAACACTACTTTTTTATAATCTATTTTCCCTTTTAATTTTTATTTTATGTATATGTTAGCTTTGCCTACATGTATGTCTCTGCACCATATGTGTGCATTGCCTGAGAAGGCAAAAAATGGCATTAGATCCCCTAGAGCTGGAGGTACATGGTGCTGGGAACTGAACTCAGGTCCTCTCAAGCACTGACCATCTCTCCATCCCCCATAAAACTACTTTTACAATATCTTTTTGCTTCATCTTTATTGCGTTTGAAATTCTGAGTCATTTTTGTTCCTATTATTTTCTCAGAGCTATTCAAATAATTTTATAGACAAGGCCTATTTCATGGATACATCAGACTCTTAAGTAGATAAACTGGCTTGAGAGCTTGATTGAGGCCCAGAGTCTGGAAAAAGAAAGATTCTGCATTTTCCAAATACTTGGTGCCAGCCTTTTTGGTGCCTAAATCCCATAATATTATTATCAAGAAAAAGATTATTTTAAATTACCATACTTTCGTCTGCTTAGTGAAAATTTCCTTCCATGCTGAGTAATATTTATTGAAAAGCTATTAAATGCTAGTCCCTTTACAATAATGTATTGTTTCAGTTCTCACAATAAATTCTTAGGGCTAGAGAGATGGCTTAGTGGTTAAAAGTACATACTGCTCTTACAGAGGACCCAAGTTGGATGCCTAGAACCCCCTTTAGGTGACTCACAACTACCTGTAACTTCAATCCCAGATCTGATTGCTCTGGCTTCTGTTGGCACTGTACTCATGTGTACATACCCTTACATACATACACATAATTTTTAAATAAATTCTTTTCTTTGATTATTTTTATTATATAAATAGTGGGATTAAATCTAGAATTGAAGTCTAAATTTGTTCAATTTCAAAGCTAAATAATTTTTTAAAATATGTCATTGCTAGAGTCTGCCTGGGGCATCTCAGTGGATAAGGGTACTTGCCTACAAGCATGAGGAATAGTTTGATTCCCAGAATTCATATACAAGTCAGGCAAGCATGATGGCTCCCAGTAATCTCAGTACTCTGAAGATTCTCTGGGCAAGCTGGATAACTAGACTAGAAGGAGCTGGTGAGCTCTGTGTTCAGTGAGAGACCTTGCCTCAATAATCAAGTAGAAGGCAGTCAAAGAAGACACCCAATATCAACTTCAGGTCTTTATATGCCAACACACACGTGTGAAAACATACATGCATGTATACTACATATATGTGGACACACACAAAGAGAGAGGGAAAGAAAGAGAGAGATCAGCAAAGGTTGTCTTTACATAGGAATAATGTCCATGGCTGTTGAATCATGAAACTATTCACCCCCTGAACTAAGATGCCAGAATCAACCAGACCTGGATGGTTCTTTTCCCTTGCACTGCTAGGCAAGTACACTGGGGATGGAACCTAAGGCCTTGCTTCATGCCTGGCAAATGTCCTGCCATCAAGCCACACCCCAGTCTTCAGTCATTCCCACTGCTGCTAGTTACTGTTTCAGCATCTTTTGTGGCTGTCACATTGCACATGCAAGCTTCTCTGCATTCTATACAACGTGTACAGCATCTTACTGCAGACAACTGAGTATCTCTACAGACTAACATGAGATCATATCTCTTTAGCAGTGTTCCCAAATGTTACAAAACAGTTTCAGGCTCTGTCACGGCGCTAGTACACAGACAGTTTACTTTTCCCTTGTCCTGGTTTGCCTCTGTGTGCTGGGCAGTAGCTTGGAAATCTGATGTCGCACCACTGGGGATATATTGCCATGGTTGCTAGTTCATGCTTTTCTCCCTTGGCAGCTGGGATAGCACCTTATGATAACCTGAGAGCTAGTCCTAAGGGAGGAGGCTTCCAGGGCCATTCCAGTTCCATTCTTCCCAGTCCAGCACCCTAAGTGCATGGCATCTTCAGTGATAAGTTCTGAAGCAACCAAGGACATTGGCAATAGGCAATATTGTTTTGGGAATCTCTTGGACTGCCTGACCAACAATTCAAAGGGAGGTTTCCCATGCTGGGCACTAGGGATTTTGTTAGTCTATGGCTCTTGGAGGGATTGTTATGTAATACGTATTTTTAGGTAAATATGAAGTAATATATTTACCCATGGCTTTTTCAAACATCCTTAGTGTTGTTTATTCCTTCTCCCTTCCTGACCCTGTGTTTTCTTCCCTTCCCCTTCCTTAATTAAAGCTCTTCCTGCCATTTTTCATTTCCTTCTTCACAACACCTGTCCTACACTCCCCTCTCTAGAGCTCCTGCACTGCTCACAGTGTTGGTCCCTTTTCGCTTGCCCAGTTTGTATGTTTACTCCAGGCTATCTACACCTAAAGATTCAGAACTGGAACCCAAAATTAAGAGAGAATATGTTGCATGTGTCTTTCTGGGTCCAGTTCACCTCACTTACCAAGATTGTTTTTCTAATCCTCATTATTAAGTCATTTGACTTTGACACTTGAGAGTACATTCTGGCAAGTGCTGAATAAATCCAGTAAGTGATAGTTAAAATAATTAGTATCACTTGTAGTAAGAGGTCCAGCGTGCACTAGTATCCTGATGATGATCAGTCCAGATACTTTTTTGGCCACCTGGGAGGGCATCATTGTCCTGGAACGTTCCTTAGAGAACCTTACCATCTCTGTCTGCTTCTTGAACCACCCGCTGACCTGTGTGGTGCACACATGTTTTGTCATGGGCAGCACTCAAAATACCGCGAATATGTTCTTGCTGCAGGCACTGAAGACAAAAGCATTCAGCAACAGTTTGGGTGCTGACTCTTATCCCAACTCTGAAGGTTTTTGTTTCAGTTATAAAAATTTCTGAATTTGGGCCTCAGTTAATTCTGCACTAACTTTCTTAATTGAGGAAATGTTTGATTTTGAAAGCGTGTTCTCACAGACACCTTGAATTTAGATGGAGAGCTTTCTGGAATGATGTTAAACTGATCAGGGGAAGAAGCATTAGGTTCCTGACCCTCTATAGATTGTCTTCTTCACATCAAAATAGAGATATAGCTGGTTTCTTTGAGATCCACTCCATGTGTTTCATCAGCTCTACTGTGCTGTGATTGTTAGTCCTGAAAGATGACGTCCTAGGAAGCATAAAACAATCTAAACCAGTGGTTCTCAACCTTCCTAATGCTGCAACCCTTTAATACAGTCCCTCATGTTCTGTTTACCTCCAACCATAAAATTATTTTCATTGCTACTTCAAAACTGTAATTTTTGCTATTGTTATTAATCATAGGGTAAACATCTGATATTTTTGATGGTCTTAGGCGACCCCCTGTGAAAGGGTCGTTTGACCCTCAAAGGGGTCACAACCAGAGGTTAAGAACTGCTGATCTAAATGGTCTGTATGGGCTTTATTTATGAGTAAAGGTGTGCCCACTGGACATGCAGGTGCCGAAATTGCCACTTTTTCTTTAACTTTCTTCCTGAGGGTTTCCTCGTGCCTGGGTTTTGGGAACTCTTGTGGGGTAATGGTGCTGTGTGCCAGACAGAGCCACTGGGCCACCTGGAAAAGACTAAACAAAGGTGCTGCCCTCAGCTGTATATTTAAAATGCCTTATTTTGAAGTTTAAATTTTTTTCATTTGCATGGAGAAAGCTCACGGTAATAGTTTATTAACTGCTTAATCTACAATAGACATCTAAAGAACAGGTTAATATATGCTATTTTTATAGAAAATGTGAGCTCCTTACTTTCAGGTTTTAAATCTCATTTTGTGAACAACAAAGAAGACAGTGAATTAAATTCAGGCTTGTACCAGTAAAGAGTCTAAAAGATAGGACACTCGGCTCCTCCTTATGAAAACTTACTGAATACTGTCATATCCATGGATCAGTGCATCAATCGATGCTCACCAGAAAAACTTCCTGCAGTAGATGGGAATTAGCACAGAGACCTACAACTAGACACTACAGAGTGAGAGACTTTGGAGCACTCAGTCTCTAATGGGATGTCTTCATCAAGCCCTACCCTCAGGGCTCAGGGAGCAAGGCAGCAAAGGAAAGAGTGTAAAGAGCCAGAGGAGACAGTTGACTCCAAGGAAAGACTTCCAGACACAACAGGACAGATGCACATAGGAACTCGAAGACACTGTGGCAGCACACACAAGACCTGCACAGGTGTAAGCCAGGTGGAGTCTAAGTACTGAGAGGGGAAAGTAGATAGTTTTCTCCAAAGGAATCTCACTGAGTGTATCAACCACACTCCAGAGCGGGCCCTAATCTCAGTAGTTGGCCAGCACAAAACAAACTCTGTGTTTCTTTGTTTGTGGACTTTTTGCTTAGTTTTGTTTTGGCTTTTTTTTCTTATTGGTCTTTTGCTTGTTCTGGAATTTGGTTTTGTGGTTTGTTTGGTTTTTGTTTTTTTTTTTTTTTTTTTTTTTTAGAGAGAGAAAGAACATAAAGTTGGTAGGGAGGCTCTGAGAGGAGCTGGGGGGAGAAAACATGATCAAAATATTAATAAAAATATTCTCAAAGAAAAAAAAAAGAAAAGCTAGTTATGAGCTCCTACTAAGATGCCCTGGGGTTCTCTGTGCACAGAAGCACATGGTGGGCCAGGTAAAAAGCAGCCCCTCCGTGATTGCTCCTGAAATGAAGGTGCATATTCATATATATGCTTTGGCTTCCTATCAAGTATATATTCTGAAAAGTCAAATTGAGTACAAAGTCCACTTTAACTTCAGGGAATGTAGAAAGTGAGTAAAGGCCACCTGCAGAAGCCTTTGGCCTGAACAAGACTGTCCCTCCCATTGTGCAGCTCCCACTTTCTCCAGGTGCATCCTGAAACCCCACGGTCCTCTCCTGGACACATGTTCCTTGGAGCCTGTTCCCCTACCCTCTCCTCCCAGCGACTTGTGTGACCCCTTAGTCAGATGAACCACTGCTTCTCCACAGCACAAGTGTCCCTGCCACTGCTCATGTCTCTCACATGGGAAAGACCTTGTCTCGTTTTGTCTCTTACCTAAGGACTGGCTTTATGTGGCAGATACTTGGTAAACATTTGTTTGCAAACTTGAATTTCCCCATGTCTATATCCTGTCCTAGTCTTCCTTCACGTAAAGTTCCACTTTTAAAAAGTCAGATTAGAGGGCTTTTGGCAATTCTTTCAAATAGAGGCTTTTCATTTCCTTGTAGAGCGGGAGATGCCCAATGTCAAGTCTTCCCACACAGCTAATGCCCCAAACCATCAATGTTGTTCCTCAGGAAGCCATTCTGTGCCTCATTGCCTTGCTGGAAATATAATAGCATTGTCTGAGACTGACTCAGCTTGAATGCCATTAAAGAGCAATGAAGGGAAGAGTTACATAAAAGGTCCAAGTTGTTACTGTAAATGCATTCCAAAGACCACTTTAGTGGTAAATTATTTTATGAGAGCACCAAGCTTCACTGTACCAAGACTTTGTCTTTTCTTTTACTTTTTTTTTTAAATACAAATATATTGTGAGTTACCTAGGCTGTGCTTTAAAATGGTGTGTGCTTGGCAGGTGCCTGACAGAGTCTGAAAGGAACTGAGAGCCTGATAGTAGGGAGCTGCTGGGCAGGTCTGGAGCGAACGATCTTAGGGCTGAACTCTGAGAACACAGATCCCGTGAGACTGTCAGTGTAGGTGGTATATACTCAGTATTTACTAAACCTGTGCTTCCTTAGGCAGCCCTAGGCCGTTTAGAAGAGACCCAGGTGAGTGCAACTCTTCTCATAGCTAGCACTGTGCACTCCATTAGCAGGTCAAAGTGTGCGGGTGATGTGAGCCTGGCATGCCTCTGCTCTGATTGCAGGAGTTTTTCATGTTTAAAATGACATTCCTAAAACTCATGCTGAATGGGGGTGAAATTTTGTTCCTGTTCCAGATGGTCAAATAGGTTATCCTGGGTGCTTCTTTGTTCTAAGAAAAAGTCGTATGAGCTTCAGTGGCCAAGAGGCTCTCAGCTGGGGTGAATGGCTCATCATTGCTTGTACATAGTCATAAACTGTTTCCAGCTAAGCATTAGATCCCTATGTTGAAATAGGGAGCGGCGGGGCTGCGTCCCCAGCTACCCGGCCACCTGCTAGCTTATGCCCGAAATAACAACACACAAACTGTATTCTTTTAAACACTGCTTGGCCCATGAACTCTAGCCCTTACAGGCTAATTCTCATATCCTGATCAACCCATCTCTAATAATCTGTGTGGCATCAGTCTTACCGGGAAAGATTCTAGCCTATGTCCATCCTGGGTCTGAGCTTCATGCATCTGCCTCGTCTACCCGGGAGAGCTGAGCATGGCGTCTCTGCTCCAGAGCAGAGCTGTCGAGTCTGTCTGAGGAGTCTTACCTCACTTCCTCTTCCTCCTGTTTACTCCTCCCACCTATGTTCTCACCTATCAGGGCCAAGGTAGTTTATTTATTACTTAATCAATGAAATCAACAGATTGATATATGACACTCCCACATCAATGTTAACTCTTTTTCTTCTGGCATCCTTAACAGTGCTCAGAAGACCAGTCTTGTATGTGTTTCCCAAACTGCAACTTAGCAGGGCCTATCACTAGTGCCCTGAAGGTTTTGTGTTTCATCGTGATTGTCCCTCAAGGTATAACTCCAATACTGTGTTGTGAGTGTGCTCTTCCAGAAGACTCTGAGTATCTTAGGAACAAAACACGAAAACCAGACACTGCTTATAGCCTGATGTCTGATACAAATGTGAACTGGGCACAGGAAATTCTAGATTGCTTGAAGTTAACTAGAAATTTAAAAGGAGTTTGAGGGCTTGAAAGATGGCTCAAGGGCATTTAGCACCCACATCAGTCAGCTCACAAACTGCTTATAACCAGGAGATCTGATGCCCTCTTCTGATCTCTGCAGGCACCAGACACATGTAGTGCATGGACATTCATGTAGGCAAACATTCATAAACATAAAGTAAATACATTAAAATAATAAATTCAGAATCCCTTATAGGCAGAGGCTGCATGTTCATTTTCTAGCTGTTCATACCCAAATAATCACACAGAAACTATATTAATTATAACACTGCTTGACCAATAGCTTAGGCTTCTTATTAACTAACTCTTACATTTTAAATTAACCCATTCTTTTTTTTTTTTTTTTTTTTTTTTTTTTATTTTACCACAAGGCCTGTGGTTTGCCAGTAAGGTTCTGGGATATCTGTCTTCTTTGGCAGCTACATGAAGTCTCTCTGACTTCATCTTCTTTTCTCCTTGATCTCTGCTTTTAATTCCTGCCTTGTTCTATTCTACCATGCCATAGACCCAAGCATCTTTTTTTATTCATTAACCATTAAAAGCAACACATATACAGAAGGACTTCCCACACCAATCTCTAGGTGTAGAATATAGGTGTTAGTATTTTTAATAGTGTGTGTGTGTATGTCTGTGATTTGTATACATGTGAGCACTCAGGTATGCACTGTACATATGTGAAAGACCACTCTCAGGAGTTGGTTATTTTTTCCACTTTGAGTTGTGGTCTCCTTGTCTCTTCTGCTGCACTGCACCTGTGAGCTTCTAAACATTTTCCTGTCTCTGCCTCCCACCTCCCTGTAGAAGTCCTGAAGTTACAGATGCAAATCCAACTTCTTACATAGATTCTGAGGATCAAACTTGGGTCATCTGGTGTACAAATCCAATACTTTGACCTCTTGAGCCGTCCATCTCTCCCACTATAATCTCTTTTCTTCAAATTCTTATCTAACAAATTCTCTGAAGCCCTATTTAAGAGAAAGACATCATTCTTGGTACCACAGGAATACAAATGTGCACACCATGCCTTGAAGGACTTCTGCCTTGTGCTGCCCATGCTTCTGAGCTTAGATATAATTGAATGATGGATCTTTGTAGAGGCATAAGTAGGGTTTGGACTGTATCCTGTTAGGTCATCCTGGTAGGCAGGCAAGCCTGAGGAGTAGAACCAACAGTCTTGTTTGCACATGGTCTGCTTCTAAAGCTGTCTGGGTACTGAACACTGAGTTCTCTGGACTCAGAACTTGCCTCATTCTACAGTCATTCATCAGGAAAAAGGTGACCTGGGAATGGGTGAGGAAAGTACCATTCATGTGTTCACCTCAGTTTCAGCAAAGAAAGTACTGGGGGTTCTGTCCTCGGGAGCTTGCAGGCTCATCTAGTAGAAGAGAGGGAAAGGAGAGAGGGAGAGAAGGGGAGGAAGATATTGTAGCTTGAGAGACCAGCTCTCAAGGCTGAAACCAGGATGTGAAGACAAGGTCCACAGCGTAGCTAAACTGAACTTAAGGGTTTTCTATCTGAGGGGTAAAGACTCACATACACAATTTGAGGGTCATTTTCTTTTATTATTCTGTAGCTCCAATTCCCTTGCTCTAATTGTCTCCAATTCTCTTTAATTCCAATTCTCTGTTTCAATTCTCCCCTGCTTATTTGTTTACCTAGCTTAAATACATTTTTACAGGAGGCTTGAGGCAATAAGAAAAAAATTACAAGAATTACATCTCATTGGCCATAACACATACCTTGGATAAATGATAAGGAGCTGAGCCATTTACCATGGCAACACATAGGCGGGGACATGGTGCTTGGCACCATCCCAGACAGTGGCATTGAAAATGTCTCAACCCTCAAAATATATTCTTTTATCCTGTTTCTAACACCAAATCATAAAAAGGGGGGAACCTTGTAACTTTGGCTGCAAGGCAAAACCATCTTTTGCAGTTCTGTGATGTGGGAGTGTCATATCAATCTGTTGATTTCATTGGCTGAGCAATAAAGAAACTGCTTGGCTGGCCCTCATAGGTTAAAGCATAGATGGGAGGAGAAAACAGAATAGGATGCTGGGCGGAAGAGGAAGTGAGGTCAGACTCTGCTCTGCTCCCGGAGACTCAACAGCTCTGCTCTCTGGAGCAGAGACACCATGATGGACGGAGGCTAGAATCTTCCCGGTAAGCGCACCTTGGGGTGCTTACACACATCATTAGAAATGGGCTAGTCCAGGTGCGAGAATTAGCCTGTAAGGGTTAGAGTTCATGGGCCAAGCAGTTCTTAAATGAATACAGTTTGTGTGTTGTTATTTCGGGCATGAGCTAGCCAAGCTGCCGGGGTGTTGGGGACGCAGCCCCGCCGCTCTTATTTCAACAGTTCTGGATAATTGTGAAACTTTACCCACAGTAGCTGGACTTGATTAACTGATTAATTGTTATTTGGAACCTAAACAATAAACAGTTAGTTAGCTGAACCTTGAGTTTTATATCATAAACTGAGATTAGAAGTTTGTGTAGAGTATTAATTGTGAAGGAATTTAGTAGGGAATGACTGCTGACCTATGTTATCAACCAAGTTTAGTTAGAGAAATTGGCATGGTATTTTAGGATGCTTTGTGTTAATAACCTTGGTTGGACATCTGTGACTTTGTCCTTGTGCATATCTGTAAAGTTTTTAATATATGATCTTTTTATAAGAACATTCAGTCCAGTTTGAACTTTCTCTGAGGTAAAAATGAGTTGATTGTGTGTAACTTGTCTTAGACTGGGGAGAAATTGTTGTTTTCTTGTGTTCATCTGAGTAAAAGGGAAAAAGCAGGCTTTTAAGTGTCTTATAGTTCTCGTGGGACAATAGATCTAGTATATGCTCTATATATCACAATTATACAGCTTAGCGAGAAGTCATCTTCCTGACCATCCATGAATATATGTGCCCCCCCCCCCAGATTGAGTTGCAATCATGAGTCCACATATACACACCACATGAGATTACACTCTACAATGCAGGTATTTGGAAGACACTATGGCTGATTTTTCACATGTGAAATTACAGACAGGAGCAAAAGTTTTCAGAGTCAATGGTCCTGCAAGCCTTGTCTGAACGAGATTCTCCTCCATCAGAAAATCATTCCTCTGGTGGGTTGATATCTGAACACTAGTTGTCACCTGCTGTATATGCTCATAGACTCTGACAGGAAGAGATAGGAAGAAAGTTTTCTATAGGAACCTTGATTTCTGTTCAGAGGACAAAGTCTCATTCTGTATGGAGACAGGAATGATTTTTTGGGAGGGTATAGGCAAGTTAGGCCTTAAAGGCACAGGAATATTTCAAGCTGGGGAGGGAGTGTCAGAGAATGCAGCCTGAGAGAAGATCAGAGAGAAAGGTCTTGACTCCATGGAGAACTGTCAAGCTGCCTCAGCCTAAGGTGCAAGGAAGTAAAGAAAGCTAGGGTTATGAGGAAGACAGGACCTGGATTATCCAGATCCTTGTGCCCCTTTAGGGGAGGAAGGGATATATATGAAAACAGACACAGTCTACAGAACTGGTGACTAAGAAAGACACGGATGACAGTGGCACTATTCATCTGGGGCTGTTGCCTCTGACCTTTGTGGTCTGGACTTGTCATCTACTAAACTTATTCAGAGTTGCTGTCCAGCCTCACCCTGAGCTGTTCTCTCCTTAGGACTCATCAACCCCTGGGCATTTTGAGGACTTTCAGTGCACACTGGCACAATATGGGAAGAGACAAGGAAAGATGAACTCAGGGTCTGAAATGCCCAAGTGTGGCTAGAAACACCACTGCCCAGTGCTGGGCTGAGATGGACAGCCAAGGGTTGCTCAGTCTACTGGGACAGGACTTGCAACTGCAGCTTATATGGCACCAGCAGTTCCACTCCAGGGCTTTCTGCATTCTTACTTTATTTTTCTTGATTGTCTTGTTCTAGAACTGTCTCTTTGCCTTTCTCATTTCTTTTTGGAAAGCACAAAACAGTTCAAAGATGAGAGTTTTTCTCTCCAAAATCAAGCTCTAATACATGAAACTTGGTCTTTCTGCTGTTCTTTTTATTACCCCTAGAATTTTGGTTTCTTTGGAATGTAGGGGGAGTGGGTTGTGGTAGCAAATAAAATGCAAAGCAGATTGTTAACATTCTTAGCTTGGCGAGAAATGTGTGGGAACCACCAACCCAAGTTCTCTGAACCCAAAGCACACTATTGGTTAGCAATGCTAGCATTATCCAGGATTTGGTAAGAGGAAGTAAGAACTTTTTTTTTTTTTACTAAAAACACCCAAGAGTCCCTGTGTTAGGCTTTAGAAAGTGACAAGATGCTTTTCTTTTTCTTTTTTTTTTTTTTTTAAAGATTTTAGGCTTGAAATCTAGAATTTTAAAATAACTGTGGAGCGGGGGCTAGAGAACTGACAAGTTGCATGAGAATGGAGCAAATTATCAAAGCATCCCATTAGTGGGCGGGGGCTGAGGTCCCCTGTGGGCCAGAAAGAAGCCTGGCAGCTCAAGAGATGGGCCACTTTTGCTCCAAGAAACTCAAGATTTCTAGAATGTTCTTCCCCACAGTTCTTACAACTCACATGCTTATGGCTGGTAAGTGGCTCTGTGTTGCCAGAGAGAGCATCTGATGCCTGATGGGTTTTGGCTTTTTGAGAGAGTCTTACCCTGTATCCCTGGCTGGATTGGTAGTCACTAAGTAGTCTGGGTTGTCCTCATACTTACTATGTAGCCCAGGCTAGGCTCAAACTCATGCCAATCCTCTTGCTCAGTTTCCCAAGTGTAGGGATTATGAGCATGCAATTACAAACATGCACTACCACAGCCTTTGGTTGTCTTAACCTGATTCCCTCTACCCAGTTTCAAAAGAAATGTCTAAGAACATTTGACCCTACATCAAGAAACCAACAATTGTACACATAAAAATTCAACTGAGGGTAATCAGAAGATCTCAGCAATTTCAGAAAATACTGGTGTACTTAAAACCCCACAGAACATGACAGAAAATAATCATCATCTGAGCACCAGCTGCATGTGTGCCATGTTGCTTAGATGCAGTATACAAGAGTAAATCCATAAAAGAAAATTTCCTTGGTGATACCCATGAATGCCCTGAGTTCCTCCTGGTTTTCTCCTTTTCTTGGTCATTATCTAAACAGTTTAATCCTTGCCATACTTTATGAAATTGGCATTATTATCCTTGGTTTACAGTTAAGAGTGACTGAGGCTTAGAAGAATTAAATCCATCAACTGCCTTTGGCTATCAAGTAGTGACACAAGAATGTGAACCAGGATCTGTTTCTAAAGGCCCACATGCTTTCACCATGGCAAGTGGATGCCCCCCACCCCACCCCCACAGTCAGTGCCCCACCCCTAAGCCTGGTTTAGCAATGCAAGCAACTTTGGGCATTTGTCATACATAAATGTTAATGAAATCCTTCCCCTGCTTTGGATGGAACCCAGAGCAGGATAGAATAAGCCTGCCACCTTGAGGCTGCCCTGTAGGGGAAGGGTATGGGCTGTATTCAGGGCAACTGGATGGCAAGTCCCTGTGCCTTCAGCCAGCTGTCTGCCAGGCTTTCTGTGGGAGGACAAGCTGACTCCCACACACCCTCAGAAATGAAAGAACCTATCATAGCCTAACATCAGAAGAAGGAATCTTTATCTTTGTGGGAATAAAATGAAGAAAGAGTGGCAAGTTGTAATTTTCTTCCCCCTCCCACGCCCAAATAATCTAGGTATATATTTTGCATGTGGGGTGCATTTGGGCATGATCTATGAAGGTAATTTCTGTTCATTTGCTCGGTTTTGAGTGAGGGAACATCGTGCTCAGAAATTCTGGCAGCACATAGATTAAAGCCACTGAGCTGACTTATTGACATTCTGCAGCTGCAGATCACACCCTGGGCTTCCTCTCATCAAAGGCTATGCGTGTAGAGCCAGTGCTGACTTATTAATAAAGATCAGGCCTTTATTTGATTATTTATCTAATCAAGATTCACCTTCAGTCTAAGCTCATTAAGCCTGTTGCTAATGGAGTGTGCTTGAGGTGAAATTACACTCCGCGACACAGAGACTGAGTTCAAGCTTCACAGCCAAGACAGATACAGAGCACATAGTAAGTTCGGCTCACCCAGGAGTGGAAGGAGGTCACCCAGGGGTGGGACAGAGCATGTTAGCTACCTGTTCACCAAAGAGAATGGACACGTTTCACAAGGCTAGCTTTGAATGTAGAAATTAAATGTAGCAGAGCAAAGGTGACAAGCACTCTCATTATCTCAGACAACCAAGAGTGATACCCACAATGTGGAGTTAGACTCAAGATGCTGGTGCACTGGGTGCCACAAACCAGCTCCTGGAGACTTCTCTAGACTGTTTGCTTCACTTACTGTTCTAACATGGTCGCAACACAAACCAACGCCAAAGCATGTCTCCTGCCTCTCACAGGAGGGCTCATCATCCTTTTACCTTGCAGAGCTCTGCGCCACAGATAAATCTGCATGACCTCTTGTCCAGTAGTAGGAAGTTCCATTTTTTCCTACCACTAGGAAGTTTCCCGCTACTGCAGTGCCACACTGAAAGTGGGCCTGTCCGTGAACACAGAGTTGTGGAGGCCATGTGTCCCCTCCTTCAAAACACAGCAACTCAGACTTGGCTTCATAGTGGGCTAAATTATGTGTCTAGGCAGATAAGAGAGAAGACAGCTAAGGGCTTCCTGAGCTCATATCCTCAGTCTCTGGGTTCATGCTGTGAGAACTGACCAAGTGACATCACCAAAGAGCGAGAGACCCCTCCAGTCTTTTATCACCTTCAGAATCTGGGTTAAGACCCATTTATGGAGAAACACACAGCTCTCATCCCTGAATTCATCGAGACTGTATGGCAGGCACAGTCATGAGGATGCGACCTTTGCCCTCCAGGAGCTTACAGTACCCAGACCTGGACAGACAAGGAGTACAGTGTGGAAAGAGTGGCAGCGAGAACGTGGGGGCGGAACATGTCGTACTCGTTCATTCGTTCCAGGCAGATGACATATCAGGATCTGTTGGAGGTGCTGAAGGTGGGGTCAGAGGTGATGGCGAAGATGCTGCCTGACTGAGTCAGCGAAGGGCAGAGTCTAAGTAGCAGTGAAGAAGAGAGGAGGCTGTGCGACCAACTTCTCAGAACGTGGAGTCTACCATAAAGGCCATGAGTATTTCTTAGTTTTGAGTTTGTGATAAACACTGTGCCCCAACAGTACTCATCACCCCACATATCAATGGCCCTTCCAGGAACATCCTCCCTGAGAGCTGGTGTAGCCATGGCCAACACTCTGCAGTCCTTTTATAGCTTACAAATATCAGCAGTGGGTCTAAATAGAACAGGGTAGTGATGAGAACAATTGCAAATACAAAACTGTCCCTTCTTCCAGGGAATCTGCCTCGAACTCAGGAGCTGCCCTGTAGGTCAGAAACCTTACCCTCACACTTTAAAACCTTTTGTCTTGGGACTTAGGAGGTGTCTTAGTTAACTTTCTATTGCCACAATAAAATACCATAACCAAGGCATGTTACAGAAGGACAGAAGGAGGGGTTTGCTTTGGCTTACCATTCCAGAGAGATAAGAGTCCATTGCCACGGAGGGAAAGCAGGCTGGCGTGGCAGCTGGGGCAGTAAGCTAAGAGCTTACATCTCAAACTGTGAACAGGAAGCTGAGAGCAAAGCTGAGGAATGGCACAGGTCTTTGAACTCTCAAAGCCCACCCCTAGTGACGTGCCCCCCATGACATTCTTCCTCCAGCAAGACCACACCTCCTAAACTTCCCCCAACAACAACACCAACCAGGGATGAAGCATTCTAAACCTCAAGACTCTGGGGGGCATCTCATTCAACTCACCACAGGAGGAGAGAATAAAAACAAGATGCATGCAGCAGATTGATGTTTCTGGTCACAATGGGTTGGAAAATCTTACACAATTGGGCTTAAAATCCTAATTCTGTATGTATTATGTCTGCTCCCTGTTTCCATCCCTGAACCTCTGAAGTAGCCCTTGAGATTCTTGCCTTACTTTTTAATCTGTTTACATGTATGGCCCCTTCCACTCTGTTAACTTCTTGCTGTTTGGAGGCTGTCTCACTGTGTAGCCTTGGCTGGCCTGGAACTTGCTATGTCAACTCCCTATGCTGGCCTCTGCCTCCCCAGTGCTGGGATTAAAAGCATGCACCGCCGTGCCCTGCCTTCGCTCCGTTACTTTCTAAAGAGTTGGTGGGAGCACAGCTTACCCATCTTTTTGAGCTGTCACCTACCGTTATCTTGCCAACAGTGAGCATTTAGTGAGCATCTGCTGAATAAACCATGGTGTCCAGTAAGGGAAGAGACCGGCTAGGCATTTCATCTCCCAGTTCTTCCGGTCTTCCTTTACTCTCAAACCTGAAATTTACCGAAGAGCCCTTCTCTCTTCAAATGGAAAAGCATGAAGACAAGAGGGCAGTCTGCAGTGATGAGGCATGGAAAAGATAGTCCTTGATTGCTACATCCATGAAATCATTGCTAACAACCAATATTCTTACTGGAAAGGGAGTGCTCACTGTGCGAACGACATTGCAGGGTCTACTCCGAATGATTCTTATGTCTAAGTAACGGGAAATACTGCATTGCAGCGACACAGTGACATTAAGTTTGTCTGTGAAACACATGAAAGACATTGCTGTCACAGAAATTACCTTTGAAATAGGTGCCAAAGAAAAGGCCAGCGAGCCGATGCTGCCAACTGCGCTAGGAAGGGAGGATGTCCGCTGTAAGGCTTCTGCTCCCAAACACCCCCATTTCTGTGCTTCATTCTCTTAGGCGGAATTGGCTGTGTGGGCCGAGACAGGGGACAAGTTCGGAAATGCCTTGATGTGGTGGAGATCTACAATCCTGACGGGGACTTCTGGCGGGAAGGCCCACCTATGCCAAGTCCCCTCCTCTCACTGCGAACCAATTCCACCAACGCGGGTGCAGTGGATGGGAAGCTCTATGTCTGCGGGGGATTTCATGGAGCAGGTACTGGTCTAGCTATAAATATAGCAGGGACCTCTTGGCATGGACGTCTACCTCCATTATGCTGCCTGGTGGTCAGTGCTTGCTTTCCAGAGTAGTCGGACACTGGCAAAAGTCTGGTTGCCAGGGCCCAGTGGCCTGCAGAAGCTCCCTGGATTCTCTGGCGCTTCACCTCTACGAAATGGTGAGTATTCTGTGGGTTCAAGTGTATAGTACATCTAGTACATGGCAGCCATTCAGCTCATAGCAGCTGAGTATGAAGGGAAAAGAAATAGAAGAGAAGGCAAATCCCTGGTGGTAGTACTAAAAGAAAAATTTCAAAACAGGAGGGATGTGGAAGCAGAGGGATGAGCAGAAGTGTTGGTTTTTAGGTTTTTACCTACCAAAGCAGAAAACCCTTATATTACTCACTACCACCAACTGGAGTATACTGAACACTTTTCTGAAATGATGCCTAATGTATGTATGTATGTATGTATGTATGTATATATATATATATTTACACACACACATGCACACGCACATACACACACACAATTTTCAACAACCAAACAAGAAACTTAGAAGATAAATGAGACAAACACATGAAGTGTTTGTTCTTTATTTTTAACCTTTGATGAAAAGGTGTTTTTCAGATAGTGTGGGAAATTTAAAAATAGGCCAGGGTATTAGATGATATTAATGAGTTACTTTAGAGACAATAATAGTATTGTATTTTATATAAATTCAAATAAAAATATTCTGAACAGTTAGAGATTGCATTTGAGTATTTGCAGGTGAAAATGATGCACTGTCTGAAATCTGCTCTACTACAGCAAATTTTTGATGTTTATTATTTAAGTATGTATGTGAATGCCACATGGTGACCTCAGAAGCCAGAAAAAGGTATCACATTCCTGGGAGCTGGATATATAGGCAGTTGTGAGTCACCACCCTGGGTAGGAGGAACCTATCTCAGGTCCTCTGAAAGAGGAGCAAGTGTTCTAAACCACTGAGCGATCTCTGCAGCCCAACAGCAGATTTTCTCAGTAGAAGGAAGAGCTGGAACCCATTCTGCCACGCTGATGAATGTGGTCATTATTAAGACTGGATAGGTTTGTGCTGGGCTATGCTGCCTTCACCATTTCACTGCTGTGTGCTGGAAAGTGCCCATGACTTTACTTTTTCTTCATTTGTCCTTTAGAGACTTTCCCAAAAAGTCTTTAAAGTTTTTATTACATCTTATTTAGTGTGTGTGTGTGTATGTATGTATGTATGTATGTATGTATGTATGTATGTATGTGTGTGTGTGTGTGATGACTTGAGTGTGGCGGTCCAAGAACAACTTTTGGGAGCTGGTTGTCTCTAAGAGTCCTGGGGATTGAACTCAGGTTGTCAGACATGGCAGGAAGAGACTTCACCTGCTGTGCCATCTTGCCAATCCCAAAGAGATTGGTTTTTATAAAGTTAGTATCTCTTACTTCTTGAACATTAGCCTTATTTGAGGTTGTCTTCTCTCACAGTAGCAAGAAAACTGATCATATAGGAAATCTAAGTGCAAGTCCTGCCTGTGTGAGGAGGTCTGGAGCTTTGAAAGATTGCCTGATGAGGGTTCAGGCACTGAGCTCTCCTCAGTTTGGTCTGTGAACTCTATTGGTCACCTGACTGTTGACCAGAAAAGAAGGGCAGAGATACAAGAGCTGGCCCAGGTCCTCTGAGAATGGGTGGTCATCAGTATCTAAGGTGCTAGGTGGACAGCTTTGCCATATGTCTGGGTCCTACCTTCCCTTGTACCGAGTTGAGAACCTGATGTCCCCTGGTTTTTCAAAGGTATGATAAACCCATCCTACATGTGGAACTCTCCTTGGTTACATAACAGCCAGCTGGAGGGAAAGATCAACCTTAAGAGCTCCCAAAGCCCATTTAATTCCTTAGTTCTAAGGTGATAGGTTGCCTGGGGTTTGCTGAATGAATTGTCATTGAGATTTTATGCAAGATAGAACAATCAGATGACCGCATGCTCTTGTGACCTGGGGTTGTCACCAGACCTAAAAAGACTGTTTTTTCTCTCCTTGAGTGACAATATACAGTTATTTACTTATCTAGGAAACCATAATCAAGGAATTCCCTCCTCCCCTTCCCCTGAGTAGACAGCATTTCACTCTGTGACCCATAGTGGCCTGAATTCACTCTGTTACCCAGGCTAGACCCCAACTTGTGACAATCCTCATGCGTCAGACTATCAAGTGTTGCAGTAACAGGCATAAGCCACCAGGCCTAACTTCCAGTCTCTTTTAATATTGTCAATTCTGTAGATGTTAATTAAAATGCATTCGTGAGATCTTCAGCATTTGATTTGTAAGACATATGCGTTAGCACACAATGAACAGTGATTTGTTCTTGGTGAAAATAGCAAATTGAACACCTTTATTTTCCCTCCAAGTCCCCCTAAAGTAATAGCAGAATAAACACAGTCTAAGAAAAGAGGAAGGACAAAAGCAGCACAACATTGGAACTTGGAGCGGACGAGCACATAGTGACCAGACCTGAGACAGTTTAATCCTAAACTGGAGTGACAAGAGAAAGGAGAGCTGGTTGGTACCACAGAGCCCCACATACCCCACATACCTGGCATCAACAGGTGACTCTGGGTGGAGGAGTAAGAGTGATACTGAAAGCATGAAGGGTACCTGAAAGACAGGAAGCCCCATCACCGGAACCTCATAGAGAGACAGAGCCTTCATCCCAGAAGGGATGGAGTTGAGGATGGGCTCTGAGGTCAGGGGTCTAATACTAAAGATGGGGATTAAGAGATCACACGGAGTTGAAATCCCCAGCTTTCTTCCTTCCCTGACATCTAGAATTCTGGCAATTTTACCCTACAGAAACCATGACTGAGCAAAGCCAAACCTGACTACCTATGATGAGACTCAGAAAAATTTTACATGATATCTCATGTCCCCACACACATACACACACATATGCATGTGTGTTTGTATATGCATGTGTGTATGTGTATTTACACATATATGTGTATCTATGTGTAAATATGTATATTAACAAGGTCTCAGTATACAGTCCACCCTGGCCTTGAACTTGTGATCCTTTTGCATCAGCATTCTAAGTGCTGGAACTTGGCTACCTCATGTCTAAAGATGAGCAAACAGCTAGATCCTTGAGGAAAACATATAAAGCAGCGTAGCCCAGAAGAGCTGGGACTATGCTAGGAGGAACTGCAGTCTGTGAGATGAAGTAAATGCTGTGTTGAAGGAACAGAGGATGGATCGTGAAGAGATTTCCAGAAAATTAAGATGTGTAGCAGTTATTGAATCTACACTGGAAATGTGGCAAAGATAGTTGATGAAACTTCCCAAAAAGAAGAGTAAAGAAACAATTGTAAAATCAGAAGAGAAATGAGGTCCAGGAGGCCCAGCCTTTGAGTAGCAGAACCTCTGGCAAAGAGAACAGAAAGTGGACAGGAATGTGTCGTCCATAGAGTAGATGAAGAGAAACTCCAGAACTGAAGTCACTAGACTAGAGGAAGCAACCAAAAGCCCTGAGAAGCAGGTAAAACCAGACAAAGCCAAAGCGTATCATTGTGACATTAGAGACAAACTTGATCTCAAAATGCTCTAAAGAGAGGAAGAGTTTTATCCAAAGCACCTAGACTCAGACTTCTGAACTATGATGTTGGAAGCTAAAAGAAAATGAAACCAATGCATTCAGAATTTCTGTGGAAAACCACTTTCCACCTACATACCTAAATGTATACAGAAAAAGGATTAAGCAGTAGAAAGAAAGAGGAAACTCCTGAGAGGATGAGGGGATACCCCAGGAAAACAACCGTTGTACAGACCTGGGGAACAGCAGTGCAGAATGGAGCTATCCCCTGGCTGTGGGGAAAAGGGCACTGGATCCAACGTGGGCGCTAGGAACTTAACTCTGGTCCCTCTGCAAGAGCAACAGTGTTCCTACCTGCTGAGCCATCTCCCCAGCCCCTAAATCACAATAATTTTAATGTTTTAGATACTGATGGCATTGCAGTGAAAGCTAACAACAGTAAAACAACATCAAAGAAGACACCAGGTTTCATTCCTTTAATATTTGGTGTGGCTCAGCCAAGATGACATAAGAACTAAATGTTGAGCTAACCAATATTGTGCCTTTATTGTTCTATAAAAATAAGAAAGTAGAAAATAGACAAGTATGCTAAGGGTGAGAAACGAAGCTAAGTCCTACATGGGAGTCTAAAAGTTCTCAATGTCATTGTCTTTATCTGTTTCTGTGGCTACCACAAAATCTCTGAAGTAGGGTACCTATAACAAAAAGCTTATTTAGCTCACAGTTTTGGAGAATAGAAGTTTATTTACTCAAATGACCCCAACTGTTTGGCCTCTGGTAAGAGCAAGCTCCTTGGCTGAGTCACTGCATGGGTGGATGGTGGCAGTGTGTGCAGAAGGGAGAGGTCACATGGCAAAACAGGAAGCCCAAGTAACTCAGGAGCTATTCTCTCTTATTTTTGTTTTATGAGACAAAGTCTGAATTGTAGGAAGTCACTATGTGAGCCAGGCTGGCCTTGAACTTACAGTGGGCCTCCTGCCTCTGCCTCCTGAGTACTGCAGTTATGGGCATGAGCTACTAGGCTACACTCAACCAATCTGGAGCACTAGTCCCAGGCCCCATGAGAGCTGCACCAACCCCTTATAAAGAGCAATCCCAGGATCTGCTCACCGTCTGCGAAGCCTCACCTATTAAAAGCCCCTGCCTCCCAGCCCCACCACTCTGGAGACAAAGTCTCCTCCATATGAATCTTCAGAGAACAAACTCAAAGAGTTTCCAGAGCACACCCGCCTTCATCTGAGAAATCAAGAATGAAGTGTTATAAAATGTTATTTATAGGACTGGAGTCAGTGCCGGGAGAAGCTGACAAGTGGGAAGAGGAGCAGTGGGTAGGGACAGCTTCTTCAAGGAATTACAGGGGTACAGTCATCTGACCCTTCATATCATGTGACTATGAAACTGAGAAAACTAGAACAAAGTTTACAATATGCAAATCAAGCGTGAATAAAGAGGAATGGCAGGGGAGCACTAAGGAGTCTGCTGGAGACCAGTCCCTGGGGGCTTGTGGGATTCTCCTGTCTTCTGGGCAGAGACACAGGCTATTTTTTAAGCATCTTTGTATAGCAGATGGCCTTAGAAGACACATTATCTCCCTCCACAGCAAAGGCCAGACAGGCTTACTGGTCCTTGTGAAAGTCTTACGTTTCCCAAGCCCGGGGTTTCTTTCTAGCACTCACAGGTGGTAGCCGGCATTCTTCCAGTCACTCTGAGATTGTGAGCTCAGATAGCATTTAAAACGTTGACATGCAGCAACAGTAGCCATGCAGCAACCGCAGCGTCAGCAGCAAAGAACACTGTCCTTCCTCTGGGACTCTGGACTCCTCTGTCTTCTTCGGCCCCCTGAGTCTGCATCAAACTAGCTTAGAAAAACCCAGAGCCTTCTTGGTTTTGACAGAGTCCTAAGTCTCTCCCAGGAGGTTTTCTTCTCCACTTCCAACATGAACTGAGGAAGCC
The DNA here is from genome assembly GCF_014885135.2 of Alexandromys fortis. Taxonomy (NCBI): domain Eukaryota; kingdom Metazoa; phylum Chordata; class Mammalia; order Rodentia; family Cricetidae; genus Alexandromys; species Alexandromys fortis. The sequence goes on along the minus strand of NW_026068039.1, from coordinate 3,699,470 downwards.
AGCATTGTTTCAAGGCCAGAGCTTACAAGACCAGTCTCTCACACATTCTTACAAAACATAAATGAGCATACATTTCTCAACTTATTCTGTTAATTCAGTGTTACCCAATTAAAAAAAAAAAAGCAAAACTCAGAAGCTAGGGATATGGCTCAGTCAGGAAAGTGCTTGCCATGTGACCTGGGGACCTAGGTCTGACCCCTCAGAACCTTTTTAAGAGGCCAGGAATACTCCTGTATTTCTAGCACTAGGAAGGATCCCAGGGACTCACTGCCCAGCCAGTCTAGCTGAATCAGTGAGTTCAGAGAACAATTCTGTCTCACAAAATAAGGTAGGTTGGACTGTAGAGATGGCTCGAGGGTTAAACGCATGTACTGTTCCTGTAAAGACGGGAGTGTGGCTCCCAGCAACCACATCAAGCTGCTCACAGCTCTATTCTGGATCCAGAAGATCTGAGGTCCGCTTCTGGCTTCCACAGGCACCCACATTCACATATCCAGACAAACATACATACACATAATTAAAAACAAAATAAGGAGCTGGAGAAATGGCTCAATAGTTGAGAGCAGAGGCTGCTCCTCCAGAGGACTGGGATTTGATTCCCAACACCTACCTGGCAGTTCATAAACCACCTAAAACTCCACTTCCAGGGGATCTGACACCCTTTTCAGGCCTCCTTAGACACCAGGCACACATGTGATACACAGAAATATATGCAGGGAAAATACCCATACAATTAAATATTTTTAAATACAAAACAAAAATAATGTGCAGAGTCATTGAGGAAGACACTTGATATCAACTCAGGCCTCCATCTGTACACTCATGTGTACACACACTCACACACATGGCACATGTACACATGTAGACACACAGAAGAAATCAAAGATTGCAAATGCAGAACTCCTCAACAAAATCCCAGCAACTGATCCAGCAACACACAAGAAGAGTTATGGATCATGACCAAGCAGGACTCTCCTAGACACTCAAGGCTGACTAATTCTCTGGAAACTGATCTATATAACACACCCATGACTAGAATAAAAGAAAAAATGGGATAGTCATCTTGAGAGATGATAAATAAAAGACAACAAAATGCAGCTCCCACTCACCGCAAACACTCGGCACAGTGACTGAGCCCTAACACATATCTGTGGGAAGACCACGGCTGACATCATACTTGACGGGAAGACAGGAAGCTTTGCCCTGAGAATAATAATACAACATAATGTTCAGCACTGTGCTGGGAACTGCTCAGGGCAATTAGAAAAAAGGAAACACGAGCAGCCAGATTATAAAGTAATAAAATATGACATTTTCTTGTATTTAGAAAATTCCGAGAGTTTTTTTTTTAACTTATTGAGTCTAAGAAACAAGTTCAGTAAGGTTGCAAGATGCAGAATTAATGTACAGAAAAATCATATTTGGCCGGGCGGTGGTGGCGCACGCCTTTAATCCCAGCACTCGGGAGGCAGAGGCAGGCGGATCTCTGTGAGTTCGAGGCCAGCCTGGTCTACAAGAGCTAGTTCCAGGACGGGAACCAAAAAGCTATGGAGAAACCCTGTCTCAAAAATCCAAAAAGAAAAAAGAAAGAAAAAAAATCATATTTGTATGCCTTTACAACAAGCAATCCAAATGTTAAAATTAAGAAAACATTACATTTATTGTGCCACCAAACTAAAACACTTAGGAATAAATTTAACAGGAGGCACAGAACTTGTACATTAAAAAGTACAAAATAGGCCAGGTGGTGGTGACACACGCCTTTAATCCCAGCACTCGGGAGGCACAGGCAGGTAGGTGAATCTCTGTGAGTTTAGGCCAGCCTGGTCTACAAAAGTTAGTTCCAGAACAGGCTCTAAGACTTCAGAGAAACCCTGTCTTGAAAAACCAAAAAAAAGTACGAAATAATTAACAATAGTAACAATAATAATAGCCCAGAGTTGGAAGGGTGGCTAAGGTATTAAAAGCGCTTGTTGCTCTTGCAGAGGACCCAGATTTGGTTCCCAGCACCCATGTGGCAGCTAACAGCTGTCTGTAACTCCTGTACCATAGGACCCAATGCCCTTTTCAGTCTCTGAGAGCACTGCACACACATGGTACACAGACATATATACAGGCAAAACACCCATACATAAAAATTGATAAAATATTCAAAAAATGTAAATAATAAACCAAATAAGTAGTCAGGTTAGTAAGATGTTTTAAATCTTAAATGGAGTTAGCCAAAATGAATAACTCCATAGTTTTGGGGGGGTTTTCCTGTGGGCTTTTTATTTTGTTTTGTTTTGGCACTTTTTTGTCTTATTGATTTTTTATTTGTTTTGATTTTAATTTTTGTGATTTTGTGTTTTTTAAAGAAAATAGAACATAAAGTTTGGTAGGTAAGCAGGTGGATAGAAGATCTGAAAAAAGTTGGAGGAGGAAAAAACATGCCCAAAATATATTGTATGAAAAAAATTTACATGGAGATGCAAGAGACCTTTATAATAAGAGCCAAAATACTCACTTCAAAGCTGTGACAGTCCAGACTGTGGGGTTCCAGCAAATTACACTGAACAGCTCAGTGGGAAAGCCCTGAGCATTCAGAAGTGACCCCTTCTATTACAGTCACTTGGTTTGCAACAAAGCTTCTAAGATAGTTTAATTGGGAAAGAATCTTTTGCCACCAAATTGTACAGGAATGATTGGATATACACATGCAAAAGAGTGAAATTGGACCCCTACCTCACACCATGTACAAAGATGAACTCAAAAGGGTAAAAGAAAAAAAAAGATGTAAATATCATCGCTAAAGCTACCAAGTCTTGGAAGGAAATGAAGGCATCTTTGTGGCTTTGAATTATATATACACTGAATAGGCAAGTTGTTCTAAGAGCATTTTTTTAAAAAGACAACTGACAGAATGAGAAAAATTGTCAATAATATATCTGACAAATAAGAGACATATCTAGACCATATAAAGAAATCTGGTTCAATAGCAAAAGACAGGTCACCAACTTTTAAACAATTATTTCTTCTACTTTTTGAGACTATTATATAATCATATAATTTCCACCTTCCCTTTCTTCTCAACAAACCCTCCCCTATGCCCTTCCTAAATGCATAAATACCCCTGATCAGTCTGTATAATGTTACTTGTATGCATGTTTTCAGGACTTACCATTTGGTATTAGCCACCCAGCTGGTGTGCTCTTCTCTGGGGAAGGCTACCTCTCCCCCTCCCAGCATTCATGGGTTGTCTGTAGTTCTTGGTGTAGGGAGGGAATTACCAATTTGTTAATTGATGACAAACCTGAATAGATATTTCTCCAATGAATGTAAACCAATGACCAAGTGCTGGACATCACCATTGCCACCAGAGAGGCTGTCACAAAAGGATAGATGGATAGATAGATAGATAGATAGATAGATAGATAGATAGATAGATAGATAGATAGATAGATAGATAGAAACAAGTCTTGACACGTACTGGGGAAGTCAGGATCCTCACACACTGGTGAGGGCGTAGGTGTGCAGCTGCTGTGGAACATGGCCAGCACTTCCTTAAAGGGTTAAACTCCAGTGGCCCATGTGACCTAGCAGTTCACCCCTAGTGCACACAGAAGGCCTTCAACTCTGTCTCACAGAAGCTCATGCGGTAGAGTCCACACTGCAGTGTCGTAAGAGCCCAGAGGTGGAAACAATGCACATGCTTAACAACTGATGGACAGCTAGATACAAGGTTCTGTAGTCACACAGCAGAATTGCATTGAGCAACAAATGGGTTGCTAATGTGTGCTCTAGCACAAGTGAATCGTGGAAACGCTCCAAGGGAGAAGACAGCCTCCAAAGATCATCTTGCCTCTAATTCTCTTGCCATATTCCACTAATAGGAAATGCCTAGGGAAGGCAGAAGTGGGTTTGTGGAGGCCAAGGAGCAAAGGAAGGGAGGAGGGGAAGCTACTGTCACACTCTCTCCCTATGGGTACTTCAACTCAATTCTTCTTTAATGTCAGACCCCAAAGCTGACTACTTAGGAGGAAGAAGACGAGGATGGTAGTTCTTGCTTTTTCCTTTAAAATAAGCATTAGTACATATAATTCATGTAAAATTCACTCCCTAAAAGCGAAAAAACAGTGGGATGTGGTTTTTAGCGCATTCCCAAAGTTAGTGTGACCACCTCACCATCTAATTTCAGAACATCATCAGCTCCCAAATAAACCCTGTGCTTTGCAAAAGAAGAGGCAGAAATAACTCTTCCCAGAGATGAAGACTGTGGTGGCAGACGACACCTAGTGGCAGACACCCATTCCAGCTGTAAGAATACTCCAAAGATGACAGTTGTGACCCTAGGAAGGAAGGTGATTCCTTTGCCCACACTCAGTACCCATGAATACTGCTTTTCAAGGGACCGCATGGGCTTGGACTGTTGGCATTTTGTAAAAACCTTGAGCTCTTTGAAGACATGCAATTCAGTTCATCGGGGTTTTCTGGTGCAGGATCCCTCATCCTCATCCTTACTACAGCACAGGCACTTAGGTGCAGCCTGCAGCTCCTGCCTCTCTCCAAAATTGCAAGGAAGCTCTGCAGGCGCGCTAGGGAGCAGCACCGCGACATCTCCATTTGGGCCAATCTTACTCTTGTAGATTTCATCCAGAAGCCCGAGATGCTCTGCTTTCAGCTCACCAGGGCTCAGCTCAGCCTCAGCTGGCTTCCCAGGAACCCAACATTCCCACCTCAATTTTGTTTCTTCCCCATCCTTCTTCCTTCACTGGGAACTGGAAAGGCTTCCTGATTCCCTATCTGTCCGGCAGAACTTTCTTTACACCCCTTTGTCTCCTCTAGTGAAGTCTAGACTAGTCTTAGTGGTGAGACTATGGTGGCTACAAAGGGCAAACCCAAACCAACAGGCAGAAAACACACTGGGAAGTACTTTGTGGGTTCTTCCACTATCTCCGATGCAGCATAAGACCAACGCTGGTGTTGTGACTGCACTAATATCAGCTTTGAGCACTGTGCATGAATTCATCCATTTATTCTCACGACAGCCTGTGAGGGAGAGATACTGGTATCACCTTTATAGATGCAGAAACTGACACACAAGAGGTCACACGGATGGTAAATATTGAATTTGGAGTTCAGAGTCACATATGGAGTCTGGCTCCAAAAGTCTGCTTCATAAATAGTAGGATGGCCTGGCAAATTAAATTATATTAAATTATAGTATTTAGTATGGAGGTATATGGAGTATATGGTATTGTGCATTGATATTATTTAAAGGATCTTTAAAGATTGGTGTGTGTGTGTGTGTGTGTGTGTGTGTGTGTGTGTGTGTGTGTGTGTGTGATGTATGTGAAGGTCAGAGGATAACTTTTGAGAATCAGTTCTCACTTTACACTATTTGAGTCTCTGGGATGAAACTCAGATCATCAGGCTTGGTAACAAATATGTTTACCCACTGAGCCATTTCAGCACCCCTAAAAGGACTTTAGATTATTGTAATATGTTGTTGGGATTGAGAATTATTACCCTGGATGATGACTGTTGCATTTAATTCATTTAACATGTTTTATTGAATGCAATTATATGATAAGTAAACTCTTACTAGCTGCAACCCTAAAGGACTTAACTAAAGGCAGAATAAACAAGTTGTTAACTGAGGTGCTTAGAATGGAGCATGCTCCTTAGAAGTGCAGGAACAAGGAACTGCAAGGCGAACTCTGGAGAGCTTACTGCTCCCGAAGCCTGTGAGCTCTCAAGGACTTTCAGGGAGTCATGCCCAACACATTATAATCGAACTTCTGAACACCAACGACAGAGAAAAGCCTTGAAAGAAGCAAGAGAAAGTCAACAGATAAGAGATTAGATATTAAAATGTCCCGATTTCTCAAGCCAAGGATGGGACACGATTTCTAAAGAACTTAAAAACAAACAAGGATCTGAAACCTAACACCAGCAAGGATGTTGTTTAGGAACCAGCAAAGTCAAGACAAGACGCTCCCTACATGAAGGAAACAGAACTTGTTGTAGCAGACCTGTTGTTGAAAAGAAAGTTCCCAGAGATGAAGAGCAGGACATTGGTTCAGTAGGAGCTCTTGCCTAGTATGTGGGAGGCCCTGATTCCAGGTCCAGAATCATAGGGGATAGTGACCAAGAAACCTGGAGCCTCAAGAGTCAATGAAGAGAAACACAAAGAGTAAATATCTGGGTACCCGTTGTAGAATATTTTCTCCCCTTTAATAATTTAAAATATGTGACTTTAGAGTGAAGTTTTCACATTGCCTGGTGGTACTTTCAGTGTGCGTTTCTAACCCACAGGGGGGCCATCTCCCTCTCTGTGGGAAGGGAAGGTACTTGTAGAAAGATTCCTACACTCTAGAGTAACAACGTGTTAATTCAGAATGGCCAATGTGTACAGTTGTATCCAACTGTATATAGAGTGTATAATGAGCCTTACAGCAACTACTAAAATATGACCAGAGACATGGGATTATAAGCTTCAAGATAAATTAAAAATGGAAATTGAAAATGTTCACACAGTTAAAAAAAATAGAAAAAAGAAAAAAAAGAGTTTTTAATTAATTAGACCTGAACTCCAGCACATTAATACCACAGCAAATATAATAGCCAAACCCAGGAATTTAGAAACTGTAGCCCATCCCTGGTAAATCTAGTTCACTGTGTCTTATAAATAAAATCTCACTAGAAACCACATCTATTTACTAGCATATTGTTTCTGGCATTCTCTTGTCTGTGGTCTAATTAAACTAACTAAAAGACAAAGATTGTTAAGACTAATAGACTGCATCTAACTGTGTGCTGCCTACAAAAGTCAGATGACACTGGCTGTGGTAGTGCACCCCTGTAACCTCAGCACCCCAAGGCTGAGTCCAGTGGATTGTGATGTTGAAGCTAGCCTGCACTACATGGTGAGACCTTGCCTCAAAACAAGAAAAGAAATTGAGTGTAAATATTACTGCACCACTGGTCAAAGTCAAAAGATGAGCCAGGCATGGTGGAGCACTCCTTTAGTCCCAGCACTCAGGAGTCAGAGGCAAGCGAATCTCTGAGTTCGAGGCCAGCCTGGTCTACAGAGCAAGTTCAAGGACAGCCATATAATAAATAAATAAATAAATAAATAAATAAATAAATAAATAAGCCGGGCGGTGGTGGCGCACGCCTTTAATCCCAGCACTAGGAAGGCAGAGGCAGGCGGATCTCTGTGAGTTTGAGACCAGCCTGGTCTACAAGAGCTAGTTCCTGGACAGGCTCCAAAACCACAGAGAAACCCTGTCTCGAAAAAACAAAAGCAAAAACAAACAAAAAAAAAAGACAGCCATAGATACACAGAGAAACCTTGTCTCAAACAAACAAACAAAACAAAACAAAAAGTCAAGGGATAAACCTGGGAGCAGAGGTGCGCCTCTAATCCCCGCACTTGGGCATGGAGGCAGGAGAACCTGGAGTCAGCATCATCCTCAGCTACACAGAGTTGGAAAGACCCTATCTTAAACATACATGCCAAAGGGAACCGTGCTGAAGAGATGGCTCTGTGGATATATCTAACAACATACATTGAGGATATGTTTTTGGGAAGAGCTAAATGAATGAGCTGGAAGAGCCGAAGTGATTTTCAAACCAGAAGAACAGAGTGAGTGTGTTCATTGTTCAATTTGAAGACTCGGTGTAAAGATAGCCATTGACATAGTATGGGACTGGTGATGGGGAGTGTATTAGTCAGGGTTTCTGTTGTTGCAGCAAAACACCATGACCAAAAAGCAGGCTGGGGAGGAAAGAGTTTGTTTGGCTTACACTTCAGCATTTCTGGTATCACTGGAGGCAGCTGATGCAGAGGCCATGGAGGAGTGCTGCTTACTGGCTTGCTTCCTGTGGCTTGCTCAGCCTGCTTTCTCATAGAAACCTAAACCACCAGCCAAGGGGAGGCACTACCCACAATGGGCTGGGGCTTCCCCCACCAACCACTAAGAAAATGCCTTACAGATGAATCTTAGGGAGGCGGTTTCTTAAGTGAGGTTCCCTTTTTTCAGATGACTCCAGCTTGTGTCAAGTAGACATATAACTAGCCAGGACAGGAAGGACACAAAAATGAGTTTAAAAAAAATCAAAATCAAGCACCCTTAAATGGACCCACACAAATGTGGCAGATTATTTTGTTTTCCTTTGTTTTGTTTTGATATAGGATCTCATTATGTGGCCGTGCTAGACTGGAACTCGATATATAGACCAGGATAGCCTTGAATTTACAGAGACCCTCCTGCATCTGCCATTCAGATTCTTGAATTAAAGGCATGCACCACAATCCCTGGCCAGAAAATTGTATTTTAACAAGCATGTAATTGAGCAAAGTAAGGAAAGTGCTCGGAATTGATGTGGGGTCACCAGTGGTACTTGTTCCCAAGCCTAACAACCTGAGTTTGGTAGGTGATAGAGAAGCAACTCCCACCCAACAAATAAGAAACAAAACACTGTAATAAGTAAATAGATATAAGATTTGCACAAACTCTTCCCCAAAGTAGACAAGCAAATCTGAAAAGATGCTCAATGCCATTTCCTTAAGAAAATGTGAATTTTAAGTCGCCATGAGATACTACAAACTATCTGAAAAGCTAAATATTTTAAGACATTATTTGACAATTAGATCTTGACCTAAGGAGAATGTTGAGCAAAACAGACTCTCTTGCATTCCCGGTGAGAATGCAAAATGAAACATCCACTCTGGAAAACAGCAAAGCTAAAATACTCCTACCCTGTCACCTGATGCGTGCGTCTGTAGTTACCCCAGAGAGAAGAATGCTGACACAAAAACTTGTACATGAATAGCTTTCAAGTTTGAATTTCTAAAACTGAGCAACTCAAAGGTCCTTAAGGAGATGAACAAAGAAAGATGTGGTAAACTATACAGGGGAATAGCACTCAGCAGCCCAAAGAGCACAGCAGCTGGAGCTACCACAGACAGTTGCGAGCTGCCATGTGGGTGCCAGGCTCCAAACCCAGGTCCGCTGGAAGAGTGACTGCTTAGCCATCCCGCCAGCCCCTGTTTTGCTATCCCAATGCTTCTATGTGACTTTAATAGAAACTTTCCAGGCTGGACATTGTGGTATTGCCACAGCACCTGGGGGGCAGGGGCAGGTGGATCACTGTGAATTCAAAGCCAGCCTGGTCTACATAGCAAGTTCCAGGCCAGCCAGGACTGTGTGTGTATGAAACCTTGTCTCAAAAACTAAGGACAAAACCTCACTGTATAAGTAAAGTTAGAAATCCTAGGAATGTGTTTACAGTCTGTAATGGAATGCCAATTGTCCCTTGATCAAAATTTATTTTACAGGTGTATTCTTTCAATTTGATGAAACCCTTAACCAGTTAAATGCAGGACCAAAGAATGAATGTTGACACACGTTCCTATCTGTGTGATCCCTATCTTGTGTGCTCTGTGAGATCACAAAAACCCTGGACAGGCTGTCACCTGCTGATCCTGCCTGTTCTGACGTGCCTCTTGCCACCTCCTTCTTCCTGAGCCAGCATTAGTTCATTTGACAGGCAGCTTCCTTGCCACCAGAAGAGCAGGTCAGATCCCTGACTCGGAACTGGCCAGAGTAACCTGGACTCCACATTATTTATTCACACACCCAGGAGGCCAGAGCAACATGCGCAGTGAGATGTCTCATTCCCTTCTCAGAGTCATTCATACCCGGACAGGACGTAGAGCGCACACAGTGAGGTGGACATTGAAATAAATCGATATCATGGTTTTGGTGCAAGCCGCTCCTCTCGGGCTCCTTTGTGTAAAGACTTGGTCTGTGGCTGCTGGAGCTGTTTTGGGAGCCTATGAGCTTTTAGGAAGGAGGTTCTGGATGGAGGAAGAAAGGAACAGGCCTGCTTTCAGCCTGTTTCCTGGTCTGCCTACACATGAGCAGAGCAAGCCACCACTCACCCACCACCCTGAAGCCGTCTGCCACCATGCCTTCACCATCATGATGGACTGTGTTCCTTAAAACACTGTGTTCAGAAAGAAACAAAACTTCCTCCTTAAGATACCTCCTGTCAGGTGTTTGGTTACCGTGGTGACAACATTAGTAACACGGAACAGAAAATGAACAAAGGGAACATAAGCATGGATGAGGCGAGGGATGCCCTACATAAACTGGAGGGACATGTCCTTAAGAATATTCCAAAGGTGTGGGATGGCTCAGAACTCACTGTGCACTACTCTTTCAGAGGACATGAGTTCAGTTCCCAGGACCAAAGCCAGGCAGCTCACAATCACTTATAATTCCAGGGGACTCTACAGCCTCTTCTGGCCTCTGTGGGCACTGTTCATACCCACACGCAGACAGATACACATGAACATAATTAAAAATAAAAAATAAATGTACAAAGTTTTTAAATAGTGACACTGTTCCTATAATAATAACACACCAACAAGTTAGCATTTCTCTGATGGGTCAATCAGTGGAGAACAGTGTACAGTCCCCAAACACCATTTTCAGTTTTCTGATTGCATTAAAGAGTGGATCGAGATGAAATGGTCCCCAATGTTTCCACCTCCCAGAGTGCAGAGCACACCCTAAAGAAACATGGGGTGCATCCCAGGACAGTCTGCCACATACGTGGACTTTCATTAACTTATTCACCCCAAGTTCATGTGCACATTTCATTTCCTCTCTGGTAGAGCTGAGCCCCTTTTTCTATAGACCGTGTTCTTGAACCACTGGCTGCTGGAGCAGTGGTCATGGCTTGCTGGCCCCTCAGGGAATGTGATGCTGCTGTGTGTGGTGCATCTATTTTGGTGAACTAGCTGCATTGAAAAGAGCTGACATGGGGTTCAGCCTCCTGTTCCTTTTCCTTGTGAGTGTGCTGATATTTCATCCTAAGTAGGTCAACTCAAATACCATCTCCTTTTCCTTGTTCTCCAAGCCCTGACTTAGAAGAGTACCGAGAGCGACACCAAGAGGACAAACCAAGCCAGCCTGGTGGAGATGGTGACCACCTGCAGTCACAAAGACGGGTGTGGCAGCGCAGCCTCTTTCCGAGGAGAAGCCTGTCTGGTTATCATCCTTTCATGATTAATACAGTGATTTTTCACTCCATGCCAATGAAATAACAGACTCCTAGAAAAACTGGCAACACACACATGGTTTGAGAAACAACTTGAAGCTTCTGTGCTGTGGTAGTGTGCAGTATGGGGAGATGTAAAATAATACATTTTTTTATACAGCTAACGTGAAAGCGTTACTAACTTAAGGGCTTGGATTTGCTTCTTAAAATAAAATAAAAAATTCTTAAAAAAAAAAAAAACTTGAAGGCTGGGTGGCGGTGATGCATATGCCTTTAATCCCAGCATTCAGAAGGCAGAGACAGGTGGATCTCCAGTTTCAGGCCAGCCTAGTCTACAGAGCCAGTTCTGGGACAGGAGGCATCTTAGGAAGCATTGTCTAAANAAAAAAAAAAAAAAAAAAAAAAAAAAAAAAAAAAAAACAGACAAAAGAAGAGAGAGAGAGAGAACACTGAGGAAATGAATCCAGAAAAGACAACTGACTGCAGTCTTAAGAGGTCTGCCTACATTCATTTAAAGGAAAACACAAAGACCCTCTTTCCAATAAAACAAAGAACAAAGGACTTTCCAATAAAACAAAGAACAAAGGACTTGAGTGTGGCCTTGCTAAAAAGCACATCCAAGAGCGCCACCGTGTGAAGGAGCAGTTACTTTATCTTGTAGGAGAACAAACAGACAGCAGCTGTGCTAGACTCCTGTCCTATTGGCCCTGTCCTAGTCTTGCTGCGGCGGTGGCGGTGCACGCTCCCTCCTCCTGCACCCTTTCCTGCAGCCCAGGCTTGGACCCAGGCATCCTCTCCTGTCTGCCACTAAGAAGGGGACACAGCCGTGAGCGCAAGGGGCAGTGCTGGCATTCTAGCCCCAGCTCCCCACAGTCTTTGAGCTGCTGTCCTCTCAACAGACCCCACCCTGCCACAGGCTGCCAGATTATTTCTGTCACCACCCCAACCCTGATGAACAAGCAGAGCCCTTTTGCACTTAACACAGCTTTGAAATATGGAAAGCAGAAACTATCAGAAACAGTAGGATATGGGAGTGACTCCTTTAAAATGCATGGACTCAATGATGCCTTTCTCAGAAACCCAGAGATCAAGTTGCTAGAGACTAGAGCAAAAAGATTTAGATTTTAGCTCTCCAACAAGACCGTTAATGCCCACATGTGCCTATTTTAGTTTTTAGTTTAAGCTATTAACAATTAAAATTTAAAAAATCAGATCCTCAGTTTCAATAGCAATAATCCAAAGTGCTCAACATCACACGTGCCTGCCTGTGTTGGCCAGCACGGTTAGAGTGCATCCCTCAGCACAGAAAGTCCCTTGTGGAGCACTGCAGCAAAGACAAGAACTAGAATCAATTTAATTCATAGAAATGTAGAAGCTCTGGCATGGGCACACCCCTTTAATCCTAGCACTTGGGAGGCAGAGGCACTAGGATTACTATGAGTTTGGGACCAACATGATTTACATAGCAAGTTCGAGACCTGCTGGAACTATACCCTCTCGAAACAAAAATATAAGCCCCCTACAGTAAACAAATAAGGGATATACATTCCTGTTGGATACTTTAAGAATATACATATTAGGGGCTGGAGAGATGGCTCAGTAGTTCAGAGCACTGGCTGTCCTTCCAGAGGACCTGGGTTCAATGCCAGCACCCACATGACAGCTCACAACTGTCTGTATCTACTGTTTCAGGGGATCTGAAACCTTCACACCAATACACATAAGATAATTTTTTAAAAAAGATAAATTTTTAAAAAAGATAAATATTTTAAAAAAGAATATAGATGTTAACCAACTGTAAATAGAGCAAAAGAAAATTTCAGTGTATTTTCCAGAGTAAAAGTTATAGAAACCAGTTACCTGTCCACAATGGTATTAATGGTATGCAATTAAGTTAAAAAAAATTTAAAGCTATTTAGATGACTTAGGGGATAATAAAGCTTGTCCTTAGATCAAAATCACTGGTGACAACTTATGCTGGAGAAGTTGTAGGTTAAAGGGAACACTCCTGCATTGCTGGTGGGAATGCAAGCTGGTACAGCCCCTTTGGATGTCAGTGTGGCAATTTCTCAGAAAATTGGGAAACAACCTTCCCCAAGACCCAGCAATACACTGGGTATATATCCAAAGGATGCGCAATCGCGCCACAAGGACATGTGCTCAACTATGTTCATAGCAGCATTGTTTGTCATAGCCAGAACCTGGAAACAACCTAAATGCCCCTCGACCGAAGAATGGATAAGGAAAATGTGGTATATTTACACAATGGAGTACTACACAGCAGAAAAAATATAATGCCATCTTGAATTTTGCAGGCAAATGGATGGAGCTGGAAAATATCATTTTGAGTGAGGTTACCCAGACCCAGAAAGACAATTATCACATGTATTCACTCATAGGTGGTTTTTAAACATAAAGCAAAGAAAACCAGCCCACAAATCACAATCGCAGAGAACCTAGACAACAATGAAGACCCTAAGAGAGACTTACATAGATCTAATCTACATGGGAAGTAGAAAAAGACAAGATCTCCTGGGTAAATTGGAAGCATGGGGACCTTGGGAGAGGATTGAAGGGGAGGGGAGAGGCAGGGAGGGCAGCAGAGAAAAAACTCTAATAATAATTTAAAAAAAAAAAAAAAGCTTGTCCTTGTCACCAAGACAGACAACCTGAGTGCAATCCCTGGAACCCACATGGTGGCAGGAGAGAGTCAACTCCTCATACACAATAGATATATTTTGTTTTACGTTTTTTATTATCAAAGGATAGACAAACACTAATATATTCATACTTACAAGTCAGCTTTTTTTGCAACAGGTTCTCAGTGTGTAGCTCTAACTGTCTTGAAACTCAGGATGTAGATAAGGTTGGCCTTGAACTCAGAGATCTGCCTTCCTCTGCCTCCTGAGTGCTGGGATTAAAGGTGCATACCAGCATGCCTCACTATTAGCTTAATTTTCTTAATTTCTGAGACAAGGTTTCTTTGGGTAGCCTCTGCTGTCCTGAAACTCGTTCTGTAGACCAGGTTGGTCTTAAACTCAAGATAAATCTGCCTTCCGAGAGCTAGGATTAAAAGCAATCATCTTAATTCTTTAAAGATTTATTATATGTGTACGTGTATGTATATGCATGCATGCGGGTGTGTGTGTGTGTGTGTGTGTGTGTGTGTGTGTGTGTGTGTGTGTGCGCGCGCGCGCGTGCAATACCCATAGAGGCAAGAAGAGGGCATCAGATCCCCTGGAGCTGAAGTTAAAAGCAGTTGTGAGCCACCAACTTGGTACTAGGAACTAAACTTGGGTCCTCTGCAAGAGTATACACTCATAACTGCTGAGCCATCTCTCCAGCCTTCCACTGGAAAATCTTAAACATTCTAAACAAGCCTTGAGTTAAAACTGTATTCACTTTGAAATGACAGACTGGAGAAATCTGAATGGTACCAGGGACCTTCTCGATGGTGGTAGAGCCCTCAGGAGGTACACTTGAAGGCATACATGAGAGGACATGAAAGATCTGAGTGAATGAACCCAGCACTCATGTCAGGGGACAGAGAAGGACCTGACTGCAGAGAGAACAAGCGAAGTCTCAGAAACAGGTTTCAGCTTGGTGCAAATGATTCTGTCACACTTCTGAAAGTTCTTGCTTTGAGGTCAGAAGTCCGATGTGATTTCCTGCTTCCCATGTGGCGAGTGTATTCACTGGGGTTTCACAAAGATAATAAGCCTCCCCGATTCCCAAGACTGAGAAGTACATCTAATTGGCTTCTAATTAGGGTCTCTGCTGTAAGCCCTTCCCAATTAGATCTGAAATTGTAGTATATAAATTCAATGAAAATCATACTAATGCTTTCTGGGTTTACCCCAAATGCTTCATGCATGCCAGGCAGTTGCTCTACCACTGAGCTGTGTCACCAAATGCTCCCTCCCCTCTCCCTTTTTTTTACATTTTACTAGAAGACAGGGTTTCACTAAATTGACCAGGCTGGCCTTAAACAATACAGTATACAGTTGTCTTGAAGTAGAAAAGACCAATGATTAGATAGTGATTGATTCATTCCTTTAGAGATTTACTTAAAGCGCTGCTTGTGTGGCTTATTTCCCAAGCGTGATTCACTTGCTGCCTGGAACACAGTGACCTGGAGGAATAGCTCAAGCAATGGTCCTTGCCGCTGACTGCCGTGTACCCTTCTGTGAAATCCCGCGTGCTTGTCTACTCTACCTCATGGTTTTAGAGAATAAAACGAGAATACACTGGACCGTCATCAGAGTCTTTCAGGGGATGTCCTGGCTGCGGTCCACCGGTGGCATCTCCTCTTTTCCACTGGTGTCAGACTGTCCATTTCAGAAAGATTCCCCTCACAGTCTACTCCAATAGCCACATCACCCAGTTTGTCTCTCTTTTTTTTTTTCAGTTTGTAATTTTTATTTGCGCTCTCAATATACTTTTATTTTCCTTCTCTTTTGCTTTGTCCAAAGTGCTTCTAAAGAAACGTAAGCATCAGGCCGTTGCATTCACCGCCACTTCAGCAGCTGTCCTTTACTGGGTAGATGTATGAACTCCCCCTCCCCATGCTACTGCTGCCTATCAGTGATGCCCGGTCCACACCAGATCCTGGGTGGTCTCAGGAACCCTCTTCTGTGTGTTTTCACGTCCCGATCCTGCTGTTTGCTCTTTGATTGTGAAATCTGAATTCAGTTGCCTTCTGGGCAGTTACACACCTTCTATGACGTCTGCTGTATTGAGATTTTTTTTTTTTGTCCTAACCTTCTCATTGTTAGTTAATGTGAACACTCTAGAAATGTTCCGGTGCGTGCATCCTTTTATTCTTTTGGCACAGGGTTCTGGTTTCTGTGATTAAACTAACTGATCATGCTTTGTAGACCCCTGAGAACAGTGCTACACAGTGGAGTTTTGTTTGCCAAGGGCTGTAGAACTTGAGGCAAGTTGATTAGCTTGTCTGAAGCTATTACCTTCACTATTAATGGAGAAAATGGTGAATGCTTCTTATATGGTTGTTCAAAGGGCCAGTTGATTTTCTCAACAGTTATTAATGTCTACTAAATAGTCATTTTATTAACACCAGACAACCTTGCACAAATGAAAGTTTTTGTCCTCATCTGAATTTAGTCTTGTGAATATTTTTGGTTTTTTAGGTTTTTTTTTTTTT
>NW_026068039.1:3661499-3682216 GCF_014885135.2 Alexandromys fortis | reverse complement strand
AGAGAGAGAGAGAGAGAGAGAGAGAGAGAGAGAGAGAGAGAGAGAGAGAGATAGGAAGCGGGTGGTCACTGGAATGCAGAAATTCTCTACCCCTAAGCCGGACAAAACAAACCCCAGATCCCAAGATATCCACGACCACTGAGCCATCTCAGTAAACATGAAAGTGGGGAGCACTGGGACCTTGTGGAGATCTGACTACACTGACAAACAAGGAAGACATCAGCCAGCAAGAGGAGATGACTGTGAAACTTGCATCCCTGCTTTCTCTATGAAGAAATAACAGAAGACAGCTAAACATGGTGGCCTGGGCCTGTCATCTCAGTACCTGGAGGCTGAGGCAGAAGAGGGCCTTGAGTTTAAGACCAACCTGGGCTACACAGTACCAGTTCAGTCAGAGCTGTGTCAAACACACACACACACACACACACACACACAATGAGAAGATGAAAGAATTCATGAAACAAAGCATTGAAAGATGATGTCAGCATGGTTGAAAGGAGAAAATATACTAAAGTACAAAGGAAAGGTCAGGACACCTTTATTGAAGGCAGAAAAGCCAAGAGTCTCTGACTCTTCCGGGCGTGTGTTTCTGTAGACCCAGACCTCTTGCTGTGTTCTTTCCTATTATTTGAATCTGTGGTGTCCCCCATAAGCTGTATGTCAAAGGCTTGCTCTTTTGTTTGGTGATGTTGGGAGGCACTTAAGCCTCTGGGATATATAAAGCCTAATGGTGGATCTTTTAGTCATTGGGTTGCAGCCTTCCCAGATCTCCAGGAACCTTGGAGGGGACTGTGAGGCCCTGCCTCCCTAGATCCCCAGCCACCATAAAGTGAACAGCTTCTTCCACCATGCGCTCCTACTGTGATGTGCATCGCCATCAGCACCAGTCCCAAAATAATGGGGCCAATAAACCATGGTCAAATCCTCAAGGACTGAGAGCAAAGTAAACCTTTATTCTTTATAAAGTATTTGTTTTGGGCCTTTTGTCATGGTGCTAGAGTGACTAACAACCCTAATGACTATTCCACATGATTTTTGGCATGGTAGCAGTGGGAATGAGAGATACAGACAAAGCTTTTGTAGGGCTCCATCTCGAGGCTGAGGAGTTAGCACCAGCCTGGAGAGGATCAAGCTGTTCCTCAAACAAGGGGAGATGCAGGTATTTTTGGCTTCTGGAGGACATCAGGTACTTATGGGAACAAGGGTGTGGTAAAAACTAATGAAGTCTGGATGCTTAAGCTGCTGGGTCCATAAGCTCAACTATAGTAGGTGATTAGTAACCTCCAGATCTCTAAAAGTACCTCGGCTGATGTGTTCTACAGCCATCCACGTCATAGGTGTTCTATATAGCCACCCACGTTATACATGCTCTGAACAGCCACCCAAACTATAGGTGTTCTAAACAGCCACCCACGTCATAGGTGTTCTAAACAGCCACCCACGTCATAGGTGTTCTATACAGCCACCCACGTCATAGGTTTGCATAGTTTACACACTTCTGGAAACCTTACACCAGGACTTCTTACACTTGTCCACTTGCAGTCCGTTTTCACCCGAGAATGACCCTAGGTACAGATACATAAAAAAGGTATGCAAGTCAAAATTTGCCAACAGTGTAACACAAAACAACCCCAAAATCCTCGTGGGTTTGAGTATTATATGCTTAGGAACAGCGGTAGGGAAATAGTAAAAGTCTTTGTGATCCAAATTAAACAATTGTGTTTCTATAAGAGCAGAAATTTGAGGCTGGAGCGTCGGTTCAGTGGTTGAGTACTTGTGCTCTTGCTGAAGGCCTGGGTTTGAGTTCCAGGATCATCTGTATCTTCAGGTCCAGGGTATCTGATCCCCTCTTCTAACCCCCACAGGCACCTGGCACACATGTGGTGTACAATGTACATAAAATAGATCTTCAGTGAAACCCTGTCTCGAAAAAACAAAAAAAAGATCTTTAAAAATTAGAAAAAGAGAAGAAATTTTGTGTGTTTAATAAAAACAATGAAGTTTCTGTGAATGGTGACACACACCTTTAATTTCAAGAGGCAGGAGAATCTTCGTGAGTTTGAGACCAGCTAGTCTACATAGTGAGTTCCAGGACAGCCAGGGCTCAGGACAACATAGAGAGATCATGTTAAAAAAATAATAATTATAAATAAATAAGGAAAAAGGAAAAATATTAAAGATGAAAAATAAGATTAACAAAACAAACTGGGTGGTGGTGGCACACGCCTTTAATACCAGCACTCAGAAGGCAGAGACAGGTGGATCTCTGTGAGTTTAAGGCCAGCCTGGTCTACAGAGTGAGTTCCAGGACTGGCTCCAAAACTACAGAGAACCCCTGTCTCAAAAGACACCAAAAGAAAAAAAAGATTAGCAGAACAAAAGCCCTGCAGTTCCTAACATATAGTGCATAGGTTTGAATCCAAGCCGAGGTGTTTGGGGCACTATGGTGTGATGAGCACAGAGCAATTGTCGGTGCTGTGTGTTTAGAACCAGGACGGCCATGAGGTCACAGTGCCACACAGGTGAGCACTGCCAGAAATTCCTCAGGTGCAATGCACATTTGATTTTGAACTAATTTTTAGTCCTTGGGCATTTATAAAATGTTTGCTGTTGACAAAGATTTCACAGCTGTCACGTATGGAGTCATGACCCACAGTCTAAGAACTGCTTCTACATTTTGTATATGAGCTAGCACATTATCACAGCTCTACAAATGGTTCTCTCTTTGTGTTTCGAGACAAGGTTTCTCTGTGCAACCCTGGCTATCCTGGAGCTTACTCTGTAGACCAGGCTGGCCTTGAACTCAAGAAATCTGCCTGCCTCTGCCTCCTGAGTGCTGTGATTAAAGGTGTGTGCCACACTGCCTGACTGCAAATGGTTCTTACAAGAGGACAAACTGCATGCTCACACAGATGTAGGTGCCTTTGCCTATTTTACATCCAGGGTTGGTCAAGTTCACAGATGTGGAATCAGTGGACATGGAGGGCCAATGTGTTCATAGTCAGCTGTCTTTGGCATTTGCCGGGCACTTGAGGATCACCTATGATGTGACGCTGCAGTCCATCCTCTGAGGACATTACAAAGAATGAAAAGAGGCACAAAGCAATGGGGTTCAAATAGAAAAACCTAGAGACTATTATAGTGATGGTTTATTTATTAATTAGTAAATTTTATTTAATTAATAAAATAATTAATAAATGAAATATCACTCTAAAGCAATGATACATTGTCCCAAGCTGCCCACTTTCCAAATGAAGGATTCACCAAATCTGTCTGCCCTCGCTTCTGCGTTAGTTAAGTTCTTTCAATGTAAGCCACACATATGCCCTCAAGTGTCTTTGTGCATTGGGTTGGAAGGATGCCTGAGCACAAGGATCCGCAGATGAAAACCAGAACCCCTCTGGCCTCAGAACAGACTAGCAAGATTCCTCTGTGTTCCAAGCACATCAGAGAGGCCTAGGCCAGTGCTTTCCGGATTTCAGCCCTGTGCCCCTCAGACATATCGCTTCTCCCTGTGCTGACCTCTGCTTGGTGTGCTTCAGCCTTCTGATCAGTTCAGTCTTCGGTCCAGTACTGCACCTGGGAGCATCTCCAGCCCGGCCCCATCCACAAGCAGGCCTGAGAGAGAAGCGGGGGTATTCCTGCCTGTCTGGACTCTCCACCCCGGGAGAGTTGAGGCTCCACAGAGCTTGTGCTAAATGCATTTCTCCTGAAGGTTTCTGCGTTTCATTGTTTCTGGCTTCGACATAATCCATTTTGAACCTTCTGGCCTTGATGTACACCAGGGGTCAGTGACTTTTTCTTAAAAGGCCAAGTAGCAGAATCTAGGTGATGACCCTCTGAAGTCTCAGTCACACGAGTTGGCCTTTCCCTCCAGGTTAAAATCTCAGGAAGAATGAATACAGTTGACCGAGCCCACTTCCTGCATCAGTCCTTGGTACCCAGGCTGCAAATTATTTCTCTGTACCCTTGAATCCATACCTACCAGGAGCTATCAGCCATGGCTGCACGGATGAAGACATGGCCGCCAGGCTGCGCCCCAGAAGCCAGCTGTAGCTTGACAGGCATGCAACTGAGGCCCACTGTCCAGCAAAGCGCAGGTTTATAGCCATTGTATAGACGGAACGGAAGAACAAGGGACTGAAAATGCTTAGAGATTAAATAGCTTGATTTTTAGAAAAGTAATTGGCATGGGTGTGTAGCTCAATGGAGCCTTACCCAACCTGTGTGAGGCCCTGGGTTCTAGGAATCCCCAGCACCAGTGAGTGAATGAGCAATGAATGAATAAATTGACCAAGTCAAGCAGGAAAACCTGCACTTCATTGCCATCTGCTGGCCAGAACGGGTATCAGGCTAAAGTTCTGTTAAAGAGGTTTCCTTGTATGTAGAAAGAACCTTTTTCTAAGAAAAGCTGTAGTTTCTTTCCTTAAAAGAATTTACTATTCTAAAAATGACATTTTATTTATAAGACAGCTGTGTAAAATTGTTTGTATTTTACATGAAAACATTTAGAAGAAACAAAGTTGGTATTTTTACCCAAAAAAGGAATAAGAGATAGATATTTTAAATATCTTTACATAATTAAGGAATATAGAAAAATAAATATGAAAATATTAGGGGAATAAAGAGATGTATCGGCAATTAAGAACACTTGCTGCTCTTGCAGAGGACCTGAGTTTAGTTTCCAGCACCCCACAGAACATCTCATAACTACCTGGGGTTCTGATGGTTTCGTCTAGGCTCTGTGGGTACGTGCACACACATATACATAAAGATAAATTATTAAAAATTGACAAAATAAAGAACCTAGACAGTAGTAGGCACCTGATCTTTGAAGGGAAGCCTAGCCTGAGCTCTCATGCCTTCCTTCTGCTGCCTGACCACCTGTATCTTCTCACTGAACGGTGTGCCGTGTCCCCTGCCTCTGGACACTTACACTAGACTCTTTCCCTCCCATAGTTCCTCCTGGCACGGCACGCCTGGCTGACCATCACATAATGACGTACCAAGCAGGACATCCATCCCTGCACGGCAGCCCTTGTCCACTTGCCAAGTCTGGTTGCCTCTCTCCTCTTCCTGCATAAGCTCCTGCCAGGCAGACCCCTCCAGAAAACCCCTCTGGAAAGCACTGTGACCTCCCATTGCAGGATTGTGAACTCCTGCTCTTTCTCAGTCCAGGAACACTGGGGCATCTGTGACAGGTCTTCTAAAACCCAGCCCACATCTTCCTCAAGCCTAAGTTCTCAAGCTGCCCAGGGTTCTCATGCTGTCTGCTTCCTGCCCACATCCTGGCTGAGTGTCAGTATCTATCCACCTACCTGTGCAGAGAAGATGATGACTGGGTCAAGGTCACACTACTCAGGCTGTGCTTCCCCTTGTGTTCTATTGGTTGTTTATTCTTTTCTCTTTTGACTCTTTAGCTCTTATTCTTTGGAGGCCTGCCACCCAGCTCCCAAATAAAACACACACAGAGTCTTATTACTTATGAATGCCCAGCCTTAGCTTGGCTCGTTCCTAGCCAGTTTTTCTTTTCCTAAATTATCCCATCTACCTTTTGCCTTGAGATTTTATCTTTCTCTATTTCTGCATCTTTACTTATTTCTCCGTGGCTTGCTGTGTAGCTAGGTAACTGAGCCCTGATGTCTTCCCCTCCTTGTTCTGTCTTGTTCCTTCTTTCCTCTTGCTCCTATATCTTCTTTCTATTTATTCTCTCTGCCTGCCAACCCTGCCTATCCTTTCTCCTCCTTTGCTATTGGCCATTCAGCTCTTTATTAGACCAATCAGGTGTTTTAGGCAGGCACAGCAACACAGCTTCACAGAGTTAAACAAATGCAACAAAAAATGCAACACATCTTTGCACCATTAAACAAATGTTCCACAGCATGAAGAAATATAATATTCTACAACACTTGTGCATACAGAAATCAAGACAGCTCCACAGCTTTGAACCATCCTTCCAACGTGAGACAGTGGTGTAGTCTGGCAATGCTTGAGTACTTTTTAAAGATATTTTTATTTTCATTTTATGTGCATGTGCGAGTTTCTACCTCTGTGTACATGTACTATGTGTGTATGGTATTCCAGGAGGCCAGAAAAGGATGCCAGATCCTCTGGAACTAGAGTTACAGGTGGTTGCGAGTTGCCCCGTGTGGGTACTGGGAATTGAACTTGGGTCCTCTGCAAGAGCAACAGGTGCTTTTAACTGCTGAGCCATCTCTCCAGCCGTGCTGAGACAATGTTTTAATGTGAGCTGCATGTTAGCCTTCTTTAAATTCTTAAATATCAGGACACATACTTCCACTGTCCTAAAGTACCTTATTCAGTGGTTTGTTGATTAACCCTTGGCCCTCGAAGCGGATGCAGTCAGACAGTGGTGACAGCCTCTGAGATTAACATTCCATGTGTTTTTTGTTTGTTTATTTGTTTATCTCCCTCTATTGCTGTCTTTCAGATCGCCATGAGGTTATCTCCAAAGAAATTTTGGAGCTGGACCCTTGGGAGAACCAGTGGAATGTTGTCGCCATCAACGTCCTCATGCATGACAGCTATGACGTCTGCCTGGTAGCTAGGATGAACCCCCGAGACCTCATCCCACCACCCTCAGATCTTATCGATGAGGGTGGTGACCACCGAGGGCAAAGATGAGGGTCGCGCAGCTGGAGGGGCCATAGCCTGGCAGCCAGGTCTCCAAATGCACGACCCAGCATACTGTGTGGTGCTGACGTTCTCAATGCATGCATAGCGGCTGCTGTGTAAAGCTGTACTGAGCCATGCAGGGCTGGCAGTACAGGGTCTTCCCTTAGGGGCATCCCAGCCTGATAGAGTAGATAGGACGGTGATGAGGGTCATGAGAGTGGGACAGGGAGTGCAGGGAAGGCGGCGCCCTCCTCTGCTGGGGGCTCAGGAACACGACAAGCAGTCCCATGGGTGCTTTTGATGATGACGTCCTGGGAGAGGCCAATCAAAGACCCTAAAGTAGGAAAGCCTGTGCCTGTCTGTGGCATCTAGTCTAGCCTGGTCACACGGCTTGCACACAAGATTTGTCCCTGAGAGCAGAAAGGTTATAACTAGGTGACCAGTGCCTGAAAGAGGGAGAGCATAGGTCTGGGCCTGGATAGAGGAGCCATCTTTCTTGGGGCTTTGCCCCAGCTTAGTCTTTCTGTTAGAACTGCCCTGACCTACAGCAACGGTGCCCACTGTGGGCCAAATGTTCGTACCTGAGCCCAGCTCTGTCTGGACCATGGGCCACAGTGAGCAGAGCATTCCTGGACACAGGAATTGGGGCTAGTCCTGTGTGTCTAGACTGAACCTGCCCAGCGCCTCTGCCCAGAGCCTCGGCCCAGCTCTCGGCTGTACAGGACCATCCTCAGGTTGACTGAACAGAGCAGGTCCAAACATGGGGGCCCAGGCTCTAGTGAGGAGAGAAGAGTCGCCTATTGCCACCTTCAGATCCCTCTCCTGGCTGGGAAGGTGAGGTAAAGCCTACTTCAGGGCGAGCAGGGCACAGTGAGCGCTCCCTAGATATGTTAGGGGTGATGTGCAAATTACACGTGGAAACCCATCTATTCTGCTTCCATTCATATTTCTGGATGCACAGCAGATCCAGTTGGTGGCTGTTCTCCAACAGCTTCACAAGAGCTCCCGTGTAAGCAGGGCGGATGCCCTGGGATCTTTCCGGAAAACAGCAAACCCTGCATGGAGACAGTGTGTGTGTGCTCTCCAGGTTCAACCCCTCCCTGACAGGAGAGGCAGGCTCAGTCAAAAGGAGCCACTTGACCTTGTTTCTGACACCAAGTTGGGAATTCTGGGGGCCCAGCACAGGTGTGCTCCAGAATGCTACACTCCGGGAGGCAGGGACCGTGCCTGTCTCTCTGGGGTCACCCCTAAGTCCCTGTTGCATGGGTAGAGTTGGAGTGATCTGAGTCTGTAAGGGACGTCAAGTTCCAGTGTCCTCATTCTGCCCCCTAGTGGAGGATGGTAATCTGAGGTTTCCTTTTCTGAGGCAAACCAGAGCTGCTCCTCGCATTGGCAGCCAGGATGTAAAGAGGCTTTACTGTGCCTCTGCCCCCCCCCCAACTCCCCTTCCAGAATCCCTGTCCCTGCTCACCACCTCGGCATGTTAGAAGTGGCCTGTCACCTGGATCGTGGGCTGTAGTGGTTTATCTTCTGAATGCACTGGCCACTTGGCAGCCAGGACCATGGCAGAACTTTTCTAAATCTTGCCTTCCTCCTATACAGAATGGGAAGGGAAAGCCCACATCCTTTACAGGGCTGGTGTGTGGACTGAGTGAGAAAATGCTGAGTGATAGACCGTGTTAAACACAAACACCATGAACAGGCTTTCGCTGCTGGCCTTCTTACTGCCACCATGCATTTCCCAGGACTAGGGGCAGAACAAATCAGAGCCCAGCCTTAGGGAGTATTAGACTTCAGCGAGAGAAGGGAATGTGTTTCAGTTGTTTCTGATTTCCCCATGCTTGGCTCCTTAGCAGTGATGAGGACTCCCTTGGGTCTTCAGCCCCTTGAGAACATAAGTAGACGCCTCCAGGGCATCATGGGTAGTGAGAGTCATCCTGGGCTAGGACACCATCGCTGTCAATGCTACCCGGGTATGAGAAAGCAGCTTTGCAGGGAAGATGGTGGGGAGGACTCAGGAGAGTGGCTGGACTCCCTGGAGCAGTCGTGCCGCAAGCTGGAGGAGAGGCAGGAGCTGGGACTATTCTCAGCCTGTTTCCCCACAGGTGTGTCCAAGGTCTTGGATGTCTGCTGTGAATTCCCTTTGTTCTGTATCCAGAACCAGAGAACAGGCTTGTGGGCTTTAGTGCTCACTTTCAGCTCAGGGTTTCTTGTCTGACTTTCCTATTTGTGATTCAAAACAACCCACGCTGCCCTCCCGGAGAACTATTGTTGGAGATTCCATTTGGACAGACCTCCTGTTACTCCTTCACTGTCACTGAAGGGCTTCTGACACTGCGTGAAGACCCTTAGAAAATGCCTGCTACTGGGGCTTCTTATCTTTGTGAGGCAGGATTGCTGGGCGCTGAGCGAGGAAACACAATGGGGAAGTAATTTGGATGCCGGGCTGATAAAGGCCTGCAGCTGTCAGCCTTACTGACTCAGTTCGAGCTCCGCAAGAGGCAGCATTGTTCTCAGGCTGACTTTATAATGAAGAAACGCTCTGACTGCGGACTTATAAAATACATTTTTGCTAATGAACAATTGCCCGCATTTGGTTTTCGTATTGTGGGTGAGTGTGAGTTTCGGTTGAACAAGAATCCCAGGGTCTGGTAAATGTGGTGTTCTCGGAGTGGGGAACATCATGTCAGAGAGTGGACAAGCAGGAAAGAAGCAGGTGGGGCGTTGGGCAAGGAGCAGCAGGTGGCCTGCTTCCGGGGCAGTACAGACTCCGGCCCTTCTCTACACAAAGCAGATGTGCAAACACCGCCCCCCTCTTACTCCCTTGATATAGCCCAAGCTGGCTTCAATTTTGCAATCCTCCTGCCTCTGCCTCCCGAGTGCTGGGATTACAGGTGTGCACCACCACTGCCAGCTATAGTTTCATCTCAGTAGGCAAAAATGCCAAGACCCCACATTTCCCGTGTTACTCTACAACCTCAGCAGAACAAATTACTATGGATTCAGAGGCTTAAACCAGCTCAAATTTATCCCCTTACAGTTCTGGAACTCAAGGGCTAAAGTCTTTGGTTGGGGCTGTGACTCTTCTGGAGGCTCTTGCCTTTTGTTGCCTCCAGAACTGCTGAGCTCTCTTGTTCTGAGGCCCCTTCCTCCATCTCCAGAACCAGCAACCACATGTCCAGGTCTACATCTTCTCTCTTCCTCTCCCACTTTCTAGGATGCTATGATGATATTGGTCCACCTGGATGATTCAGGGGAATTCTTGCTAAAGGTCAACTGACTGGCAACCTTCAGGCTAGTGGTGACCTTAGTCTCTGCCATGTAACAAAACATAAGCAGGGTCTGGCACAGATGTGGTGTGGTAAGGAGATAGATTTCCTGCCTATCATATCCAAGTCCTTTCTGTTGCCCATACAACAATCATACAGATACACAAATATTTTATTCCCCCACCTTCTGTTTCTCTGGTCAGGAAACGCAGGGGAAATGACAGAGGTATCCATACAGATGCCTTGGCAGCTGCCAGCATGTGTCCTAGGACCTTGCTTGCCTGTGAAGACACAAGAGGTCACCTCTACTCCCCAGAAGGCCTCTAGGGGCAGGGATGCACATCCGTGAGGAGCCACCATAGATAAAAACCCATATAGCAGAAGGGGAAAGTGAGAAGAGGGAGCCAGGTCATGACAGCATTGCAGAATACCCAAACTAAATCATCCCAAAAGCTAGCCTTGCCTCTGGGCCTTGCCAGAGTCAACATCTCATGTGAACCATCCCCAGGCTTCTTAACAGTGGCACAGGGAGGAGGGCATCATAAGCAGGAAGTAGGGGGTTTGAAGGGCAGGGGAGTCATAAGTTGTCATCTTGTCATCCAGACTCTGGCCGTTGATTGGGCACACAAGGGTTAAGGCATACCTAATCCACCTGGGCATGGGGCTAAGCAAAGGCAGCTGTGCAGTCCAGATACCTGCTGGGAAAGACTCCACACACTGGAGCCAGTTGCTCCCTCATCAGACCTGTTCCACAGTAAGGCCCGAAGGCAGAAACACTCCTCTTGAAAATGGCCAATCAGAAAACAGTGAGAACTCCAGCCAGGGAAGCTGGTAGGGAACTGCAGATCCTACCTCTCACTTCTCTAAATCCAGCTCCCAGCCTCTCCCTCAGCTCTCCAGCAACCATCTGCAGCCTCCTCCTTCCCCTTTCTCCCTTCCCCTCCTACCATCTTGGGTGGATCACACATCTTCCCCTTCAATCTTCCTTCCCCCAACTCATCACTTTACTCCAGCCCCAACTGCACAGGCATCCCCTGGGAACCCGACAGCCAACCCTGCCAGAAACCAAGTAGGCCAGCAGAGCAGGGAAGGTGAGCTTCACGTCTTCCCGCTCCCTCCTCATCTCCAGATCCAATCCCCAGTCTCATCCCCAGCTCTGTAGCAGACTACTTGTTGTGATCTCCCCTCCCTCTCTGCCCCAGCCCCAGGGAACTGAGCAGAGCCTGGTGGAATACCCTGCTTTCTTCCCTTCTGTAGACACCTCCCAGTCTCCCCCACCCCAGCCCATCCTCATTCATTAAGTGCCACCCCCCCAATACCTAGAAAAACATTTTACCCTGAACCCTTGGAGGCACACCTATCAAAATCCCTTAAGAATTCCCTACCAGGCAATTTACAGCTACCACACCCTCCTAAGAATGAAAGAGGGCAACAGAAATCAAGGAACAAAACACCCACCCAACAAAGACAAGCTCAGATAACAGCACCAGAAACCCTACCAGACTAGGCCCTGAGAATTACAACATAGCTGAAGCATAAAACAAAGACATGAAAATAGCCTTTATGGATATGATAGAGGAACTGAATAAATCCCCTGGAGAAATCGGGGAAAACACAAACAATGGAAGGAAAACAGCTCAAGACTGGAAAGTGAAATTAGAATCAACAAAGAAAAAACAGAACTAAGGGAACCTGGAAATGAAAAACTCAGGAACTCAAACAGGAACCTCAGAGACAAGCCTCTCCCACAGACTACAAGAGGTGGAAGAGAGGGGCTGGAGAGGTGGCTCAGCAGTGAAGAGCACTGGCTGCTCTTCCAGAGAACCTTACTTCAATTCCCAGCAACCACATGGTGGCTCACAACCATCTATAATGAGTTAGTGCCCTCTTCTGGCCTGCAGGCAGACATACAGCAGAACACTGTATATATAATACATACATACATACATACATACATACATACATACATACATACATCATACATCTTTAGAAAAAGAGGTGGAAGAGAGAATCTCAGGCATTGAAGACACAAGGGAAGAAATGTACACCTCAATCAAAGAAAATGTTAAATCCAAAATACTGGAGATACAGAACAAAGAAAGAATAATAAAAGCTGCAAGGGGAAATGACCAAGTAAAGGGAGACCTATTAGGATTACACCTAACTTCTCAGGGGAGACTCTGAAAGGCAGAAGGGCCCGGTCAGATGTTCTTCAGACTCTTAAGAGACCAAAGATGTCATCCCAGACAACTATACCCACCAAAACTTGCAATCACAATAGACGGAGAAAATAAGACATTATGTGATAAAACCAAATTTAAGGAATATTTATCTACAAATACAGCCCTTCCAAAGATTCTAGAAGGTAAATTCCACTTAAAGAGATAAACCACATCTAGATAAATCACAGGGAATAAATAATCCAAGATCAGCAATTCAAGAGGGGAAACACACTAACACCACCACAACAACAAAATAACAGGAATCAACAGACACTGCTCAGTGATATCTCTGAAGACCAATGCTCTCAATTCCCCAATAAAAAGACACAGGCTAACAATGGATGTGAAAACAGGAGCCATCCTTCTGCTGCATCCAAGAAACACACTTAACATCATTTGGACATCACCTCAGGGTAAAAGGATGGAAAAAGATGGTCCAAGCAAATGGACCTAAGAACCAAGCTGGTTAAGCCATTTTAATATCTGACAAAATAACATTTGAACCAAAACTAATCAGAAAAGATAGGGAGGGACACTACATACTCATCAAAGGGAAAACTCCACCAAAGGACATTGTGATTCTTAACATCTATGCACCAAACATAAGGGCACTCATGTTCCTATAAGAAACACTACTCAGCTTAAATCACATATTGGCCTTCAGAAACTGACAGTAGGAGACTCTAATACCCCACTCTTGCCAATAGACAGGTCATCCAGACAAAACCTGAACAGAAATGCTGGCGCTAACATATGTTATAAACCAAATGGCCCTAACAGATATTTACAGAACATTTCATTGAACACAAAAGAATACCTTTTTCTCGGTACCTCATGGACCTTTCTTTAAAACTGACCACATCCTCGGACACAAAACAAGTATCAACAGATACTTGAAGAAAATTGAAATAACACCCTTCATTCTGTCTGACCACCATCAATTAGAGTTGGATATCAACAACAACAGAAACAAACAGAAAGCTTACTAACTCATGGAAACTTACTAACTCACTACTGAATGAAAATAATGAGTCAAGACATAAGAAAGATGTTAGAGACTTCCTAGATTTGAATGAAAATGAATACACAATGTATGCTATACAGTGAAGGTGGTTCTAAGAGGCCAGTGGATGGCACTAAGTGCCTACATAAAAAAATCTGGAGAGGTCTCATACTAGTAATTTAACAGCACACCTGAAAGCTCTAGAACAACAAGAAGAAAGCACATCTAAAAGGAGTAGATGTCAAGAAATAATCAAAACACAGGGCTGAAATCAATAAAATAGAACAACAACAAAAAATACAAAGAATCAATGAAACAAAGAGCTGGTTGTTTGAGAAAATCAGTATGACTGACCAACCTTTATCCAAATTAACTAGCAGACAGAGAGAGAATATCCAAATTAACAAAATTAGGGATTAAGTGGGGGACATCAACAGACACCAAAGACATCCAAAGAATCATAAGAACAAACTTTAAAAACATGTACTCTAAAAAATTGGAAAACCTAAAGAAATGGATAATTTCTTGATACATACCACTTACCAAAGTTAAGATCAGATAAGGAATCTAAACAGACCTATTCCCCTAGAGAAATAGAAGCAGGCACTAAAAGTCTCTCAACCAGAAAAGGGCAACCCCAGATGGTTTTAGCACAAAATTATACCAGATTTTCAAAGAAGACAATGCCAATACTCCTCAAATTATTCCACAAAATAGAAACAGAAGGAACAGTGCCCAATCTGTTTTACAAGATAACAGTTACCTTGATACCTAAACCATATAAGGACCCAACAAAAGAGAATTACAGACTAATTTCTCTTATGAACATAGATGTAAAAATTCCTAATAAAATACTTACAAACCAAACCCAAGAACACATAGAAAAGATAATCTACCATGATCAAGTAGGCTTCATCCTAGAGCTGAGCCTTTGGAGTTTGACTAAAGAGGTCCAGAAGAAAAAGGTCACTCTGGCCCAGTGTCTATAGGTCAAAATCACAGTCAAATGCTAGTCAGAGCCAAGTCCTGCCACTCATAAAGGAAAGTGACATCTAGCACTTATCGTTGTGGCCAGAAAGACACTTGACAACAAAATAATATGACATTGTGACTCGGTGCTTTGTATCAGTAAATGTCCCCTCAAAGAACCATATTAAACAAACCCAAGTACTATTTGGAGACAGTGGACACACTAGGTCCTAATGATTAGGAGGGGGAACTAGTGGAAGTTAGGTTATTGTGGCATGCCCTCTAGGGGGATATTGGGGTCCTGCCTTCTTTCTTTCCTCACTCCCCAGCTGCTATGTATTAACTGCAGCAGGATACTCTGTGTGCTGGTTTGATAGAAAATGGCTCCCAAAGGGAGTGATACCATTAGTAGGTGTGGCCTTGTTGGAATAAGTGTGTCACTGTGGAGGCGGGCTTTGAAGTCTCATATATGCTCAAGCAGTGCCTAGTGAGCCAGACCACTTCCTGTTGCCTTCCTATCAAGATGTAGGACTCTCAGCTTCAGCATCAAGTTTGCCTGTACACCACTATGCCACACCACGGTAATGGACTAAACATGTACTTACTGAAAATGTAAGACACCCAAATTATGTTTTTCCTTCATAAGAATTGTTGTGACCATGGTGTCTCTTCATAGCAATAGAAACTATAATTAAGACAGAAGTTGGTACCAGGGACTGGGGTGTTGCTGTGATAGACCTGACTGTGCTTTTGTTGGAAAGAATATGGACCTTGGGACTGTGGATTAGAAAAGCAGTTGACAACTTTAAGTGCTGCTTAGTGGGTTATACTAATTGAAACATGGAAGACTGTGGGGCTGAGGGTGATTTGAACTGTGGGGGACTGGCTCAAGATATTTCACATGAGAATAATTTGAATATGTTGCCTAGAGACTGTTCTTGTGAAATTTTGGTGAAGAATGTGGCTGCTTTTTGCTTTCGTTTGAAGAGTTTGCCTGAGGCTAAAGTAGAGTTTTGGATTAATTGCATTGGGGGAGAAATCCCCAAACAGCCTAGTACTGACTGTTGTGTGGTTACTACTGGTCACTCTTACACGGATTTATATTGAAAAGGTAGAAAAGGAGCCAGCAGTGGAATGGAACTGAATCCTATGTTCAAGGAGAAATGGAATAAAAGGCAAGATCCCCCCAGCTAAGTTTCCAACTTGTGAAAATTAAAGAAAAGCTTAGAGCCAGGTTTGGTGGTGCATGCCTTTATTTCTAGCACTCAGAAGGCAGCGGCTGGTGGATCTCTGAGTCTGAGGCCAGCCTGGTCTTCAGATCCAGTTTCAGGACAGCCAAGCTTAGCTAGCGAAGGAGAAAAAGCTGGGGAAGATGTAATTGAGTAAGGGAGCCATTTTCCAGTCACAGCGAGCAGCAGAACTTGGCAGTTTCAGCCACATGGTTCTGACTTTAGAGTCAAAGCAGTTATGGAATATTCCACATGGTTCTGACTTTAAAGTCAAAGGGGTTATGGAATATTCCTCCTATGGCTAAGGAAAGCCCCTGAGGTCAGGCATGTTTCAGAGAGGCCACTGTGTGAAGCTGTGTAGTTGAAGCCTGGATTGCCTTGGAGACCCCGGATGCTTGAGATGCCAGAGCCATGGGACACCTACACAGTAGAGCTGCTAACAGGGAGTGGAACCAGCCCGAGAGAAAGAGAAGTGTGTTGCAGCCAACAAAGCTGAATGGAGCTGGAGATCTGAAGAGTGCTTTAGTACAATCAAGTACTGAGAGGAAAGACAAGGGTGGAGAAAACAGAACCAAACACAGATCTTGAGTGAGATGGAGCAATTACAGCGCCAGGAGACTAAGGGGATGTCTGTCAATCTTCTGAACTTGGTGAAAGCTTAAATGCCCAGATCACCTTGAAGAGAGAGCTAGCTGGCTCAATCTGACACATTTCCTAGTAACCTGCTGGCCCTTCAACTGAGTGCAGCTCCCCTCCAATGCCCTGCAACTGGGCTTAAGGGGAGCTCCATGTCCTTGCCTCTTCCTTGCAGAAGTGTCTGTGCTTAAGAAACATTTGATGTCTTGGCCCCCACCGCACCTGCTTCAGGAGCCCACACAGGTGAGCACAGCCACATCACCATCACAGGGCCAAGGTGATGCAGAGGAGCTGGGGATGGCAAAACAGCATCTTAAAGAGCGGCCCCACAAACCCAGACCCAGAAGAAAAACACACCCAAGCCAGCCAAAGCTGACATATTGTAGTCCAGCAGAGCCACAGTACAAGCCCTGTGTGGGAAGTGTAAGTCCCTGGGAGAAAGACGGTCAGATCCAAACTGGAGCCAGAGGAAAGGAGGCAGAATTCTAGAAAGGGAAATTTGTAGAAAGGAAAATCTAGGAAAATGGTTTTCTTGTTTTAAAATTTTAAGAGAGAAGTCAACTGTTAAAAGTACATGGTAAACTGAGCATGGTGGGACACACCTTTAGTCCCAGCACTTGGGAAGCAGAGGCAGGCAGATCTCTGAGTTTGAGGTCAGCCTGGTCTACAGAGCGAGTTCCAGAATAGCCAGGGCTGTTACACAACGAAACCCTGTCTCTAAAAAAATAAAAAATGGAAACTGGTGGCAGTGTGCTGTGGCATCTGTGACATTCATGAGTGTGAGCTGTATAAACACAGAAAAGAACAGCAAGTCCCACCGCTTGTGGGGTTTGTGTACATATTGAACTAATATGGAATCATTTGAAATTGGATTCTGTCATTTTAAGGTGTGAGCTGTAAACCCTTAGGCAATCAAAGAAAATACAAAGAAGCCTGGAGAGTTAGTTGGTTCAGGGGTTAAGAGCACTTGTTGCTCTTGCAGAAGACCCAAGTTCAATTCCCAGAATCCACACAGTGGCTTACAACCATCTGTAACTTCGGTCTCAGGGGATCTGATGCCTTCTTCTGACCTCCTTAGGCACCAGGCACATATGTGGTAAACAGACATATATGCGAGCAAAACACTCATACATACAAAATAACAAATCTAAAAAAAAAGTTAAAGAAAGTAAAAAGAGGTGCTAGAGTTTCAAGAGTTTATTTAAATTTTTTATAAATAAAAACTCAGGAGTCAAATATTAGGGTGAAAACTTGACTGATTAGAGAAATGATGGAGAAGCAATCAATGACCTTCTCTCTGCTTTCCCTATCCAAAAGGGCCCATGAATCTTTATAAACTCCTCTCTACTTCCTTTGTCTCTCTATATGTATCCTGGGTCCTCCAAAAGCTCTATAGCAGCTGGGTGGCAGTGGCGCACGCCTTTAATTCCAGCACTCAAGAGGCAGAGGCAGGCAGATCTCTGTGAGTTCACAAGACAGGCTCCAAAGCTACAGAGAAACCCTGTCTCAACAAAACAAAACAAAACAAAACAACAACAACAAAAAAAAAAAAAAACAAGAGAGAGAGAGAGAGAGAGAGAAGAGGAAAAAAATCTTTATAGCTAATCCTGGTCAGTTAGTTGCTAACTCTGCCCCAATTTAAGTTTAAACTTTATTAGCAGTCTCTGAGTGTCACTGTGCAAAAAATCCTGCAACAAGAGATGGTCAGTGGTTAAGACCAATGCTGATCTTACAGAGGACCTGAATTCAGTTCTCAGCACCCACAAAGAGGCTCACCACTACCTGTAACTCCAGCTCCAGGTGATCTGAACCCTGGTGTGGTCTCCTCAGGTATTGTACACACGTGGTGCTCATATATACCTGCAGACAAAACATCCATAATTTTAAAATAAAATAAGTATATCTTAGAAAGGAAGGAAGGAAGGAAGAGAAAGAAAGGAAGGAAGGAAGGAAGGAAGGAAGGAAGGAAGGAAGGAAGAAAGAAAGAAAGAAAGAAAGAAACAAACAAACAAACAAACAAACAAACCTATTTGGGGTGGGAATGGGCTTCACTTGGTAGAGTGCTTGCCAAGCTCATACAAAGACCATGTTCAATTCCAGCATCACATAAACTAGGTGTGGTAGCACACATCTGTAATCCTAACACTGGAGATTGAGTCAGGGAACCTCAGAAGTTTATACATGAGATCCTGTCTCCAAAAGAAAAAAAGAAGAAAGTCAGGCACAGTGTCACACACCTATAATCCTAGCACACGAGAGACAAGCTGATCTCTGTGAATTCAAGGCAGGCCTGATCTACACAGATCTGTCTCAAAGAGGGGACAGGAGGAAAAAGTGAATCCTGTGTCCAGCAAACAACTGTATCAGCAATAGGAGACATGAATTAGCAAGCACCCTGTCTTAACAGCTTCCCTCAGAAACAACCCATGCCTCCATCTCATCCAGCTACATGTTGGCCACTTGTGAGTTTTCTTCTGAGCCCATGAAGAACCTTCCTGATTCTCTTCAGCTTACGAGCTAGATGTGTTTACCTGGTTGCCTCTTGCCCTGTCACCACAATAGGCAAGGTTGTGAATGTGCCCTTATGCTGTGGAACAATCTTTGTACACTGTAAATATGTACTGCTCTCATTGTTGATAAAAGCTGACTGGCCGATGCCTAGGCAGGATTTTCAGGGCAGAGAGAAATGCTGGGAAGGATGGAGTCAGAGGAGTCATGAGAGAGATGCAGAGCCTCAGGGGCAGCATATAGATGAATAGAAATGGGTTCATTTAATTTGTAAGAGCTAGTTAGTAATAATTCTGAGCTATTAGCCAAGCATTTATAATTAATAATTAGTCTCTGAGTGGTTATTTGGGAAGTGGCTGGCAGAAGAGAGCTGATTGAGGTCCCTAAGAAAAACTCTGCCTATACCCTTAGAGCTGAGTTTCCACAAACTCCAGTAGGTCAAGTCAGCTCCTTTGGGGAGATCCACGGAGTGCTACCAATTTATAATCTGTCTCCATTTAGGTGAAAACTTTGGGTCAGGGACAATTATCCATGTCTATCATTAATGCCTTGACTCAGGACAGAACACAGGACAGTGGTAAATTGCTTAGTTTGTTTTTCTTGGAGTGGAACTTCACTCTGTGAACACGGCAGGGCAACACCAAAAGGCATCCCAATATTAGCGTACTATACCTGAGGCAAAGCCTCCCCAAAGTGGAGCCTGTGCAACCCACAATGGCATATAGGAGGGACTGGACACAGAAAGCAGCTAAGGCTGCAGTCCTGCAGACTCAATCCTGCTCTTCCCTTTCTTTGTAAATAAAGATTTATTGCAATACAGTCACGGCCACTCATTTGTTACTGTCTGTGGCTGCTTTTGTGCTAACAGAGCAAGAGCAGAGCTGGGCAGTCACACAGAAGTCAATTCCTGGGAAACCTAAAACACACACTATCTTGTCCTTGTAAAAAGATCTTTAAGGCCACTGGTGGCTAGCCTTGGAGAGATAGGTCGGCTTCTAGGGCTACCATGTTCTCATGTGATCTGTGTGGGTACATAACCATGCGAACTTTGAACATAGTTGTTGATTCATAATTTAATTATTTTCATGTCAAATCCCTTGCTCCTCTCATGAAATTCCCCTGAACTAAGACCTCCAAAATTAAAAAGATAAAAATCCACAAGACCAGAGAAAAAAGACAGTGCCAGGTGAATGATGCTTTGGACAGCAGATGAACATGAAGTCGTAGCGGCATTTCATCTGTATTTTAATAAATAAAGCTTGCCTGAAGATCAGAGAGAAAACAGCCCCACTGGTCAGCCTTACAGACCAGGCAGTGGTAACACACACACACCTTTAATTCTATAGCCACATTAGTTTGCCATAGAAACCAAGCAGTGTATGTCTTTAATCCCAGCCCTAGAGAGGATTATAAAACAGGAGGAGACAGCTCCCAGACTCAGTCTCATCCTAGAGACAGGATCGCCATTTCGGACTGAGGCCGAGGTAAGAGCCAGTGGCTGGCTGCTTTGCTCTTTGGTCTTCAGGTTGAACCCCAATTTCTCTCTCTGAGTTTTTATTATTTATGCTTCATAAAGTGATTCTTCCTATTTGGCAACTGCTTGCAAAGGTGGGGTGTACTATCAGTGCCTCTGGAGCAGAGGTGTGGGTGAGACCAAAAGCAGAATGCTTAGTCTATAAGGTTTTGCATAATGGCAACACCTCCATGATGCCTCTGAGCAGTGTGTTAAAAATATGTGCAGGCTAAAAGTTGAAGTTCTTAAAGTAAAAAAAAGGGGGGGGAGTTATTAGGTGTGGTAGTACACACCTTTAATCCCAACACTTGGGAGGCAGAAGGAGATTGACCTCTGCGACTTCTAGGTGCGACCTTTAATCCCAAAGCCTGGGAGGCAGAGACAGGCAGATCTCTGAGAGTTCAAGGACAGCCTGGTCTACAGAGTTATTCCAGGTCAAAGATACAGAGAACCTGTCTCAAAAAGCAAAAAATAAAGTAAAAATAAACAAAATAGAGGTTAAAATAAAGCGCACAAAGATGGAAAATACACAGAGAATTTTGATACTGTATGCTATTATGCTCTGTTTAATTGTTTGAATGCTGAGGAAGGAGCAACAGCTGCTAAAAGATATTTGTTTATAAATGCTGCTGAACTAATCCAAAATAGATATTTTGAAAATACCTTGACTTCAGAATTTGGATCTAAGGATATGATACTTTGGAAAAGAGATTCTTCTTTTGTTTTCACAGA
>NW_026068039.1:3600078-3656065 GCF_014885135.2 Alexandromys fortis | reverse complement strand
CATTTGGGCAAGAAACTGCTCTTGCCTGGACTGTTGCATAAGCTGGACACAGAGAACCTGCAGAGAGAGGACTGCTGAACTTGCCTAAAGGTGAGATGATTTTTTTGGGTTCCTGATTCATGAAAGAGTCTGCGAGACATTCTGCAGGACACAGCAGATAGTGACTGAACTGCCTTTGAAATTTCCTGCTTCCAAATATCTGCTGGAAACTATGGGCCTGTAGGCCGAAGATAGATGCCCCAACGGTAAAGAGGAACTTTGGGTGACTGTCCAGACAGCGAGATGTCTCTGTCATTTCTAGAGTTTGGAAGTTGCTTATTTCTTGTTTGCTTAGGTAATATTATATCCTTCTGGAGTCTTTGATGGAGTTGAAGAATAGATAGATAGTTATAGTTTTCCTTAGTTATGATAAAGATAAAATAGATGTAAATATTGTGATTTTACTTGATAACTGTTTTTTATATGTAATTTTGCTATGCTAAAGTTAAAGCCTTCCTTTTTTTGTTTAAACAGAAAAAGGGGAAATGATGGCGGAAGGTCATTGGTTAAAAAATAATGAAACTGCTTGGCCTTCATAGGTTAGAACATAGGTGGGTGGAGTAAACAGAACAGAATGCTGGGAGAAAGAGGAAGTGAGGTAAGATGCCTCAGACAGATGCCATGCTCCCCTCTCCCGGGCAGACATGATGAAGCTCCAACCCAGGATGGACGTAGGCTAGAATCTTCCCAGTAAGCGCACCTCGGTGCTACACACATTAATAGAAACGGGCCAAGCAGTGTTTAAATGAATACAATTTGTGTGCTGTTATCTCTGGTGTAAAGCTAGCCATGCAGGAGCCGGGCGGGACGAAAAGCAGGCCCGCAGCTCATACTACAGGTAGTCACGTACCAAACTTGGGCTGGAAGTCGAACTCACTATAGTGGTTAAACATAGATGCCTCCCATGCTTCACTCAATAGAGTGACTGATCCTCCCTATCAGAAAAAAGGAGGGAGCCATCTGGGTGAGGACACCAAATTTAAAATGATTTAAAACAAAACTAGGATACCCAGCTCAATTAAATTTTAAATAAGTAACAAATAGTGTGTTTGGTATGTGGCTATCCCAAATGTTACACAGGATATACTAATCTCAGAGATAACACTATTCTCTGCTTTTCCAAAGGCAAATGCAACTGGGTATCCTATGTATCATCTGCAAGTAGCCAAGTGTCTGGGGAAACAAACCAAGGCAGTCCGAAAAGACACACAGGCCCCCATCTGGAGGCCATTGTCAAGCCTACGGGTACCAGCTCCCAGACGGCTAGCAACCAGGTTCTACTGACGATCACATGAAGAGCCAGTGATTGGAATGGCTCCAGATTTCTCAGCTGCAGAATGTCTCTGTGCTGGACAGCCACTTCAAATGCTAAGGAAGAGCATTTCCTCTATGGCCACCAGACCCACACCTCATGGAGAAAGTTCCCTCCAACAGACCATCCTTAGACACTGCTGGGAAAGTGACTCACAAAAGCAAGGGGGCTGCCCAAGAAAGAGGAGGGTGCAATGCTCCAGAAACAGGACGATGAAGAAACACCCTCAATGCAGAGAAAACCTGGTGAGAGGTGGGTGGCAGGCCTAGAGGGCCAGTTCAGACAGTAACCAGATAGTTCAGACAGTAACCAGAGAGGCACGAGGTAATATGGAAAACAAGGGGAACAAGCTCTCAGACCAGTGGTTCTCGGTTTGCGGGTCACAGGGTCACATATCCGATATCCTACATATGACA
The DNA here is from genome assembly GCF_014885135.2 of Alexandromys fortis. Lineage (NCBI taxonomy): Eukaryota > Metazoa > Chordata > Mammalia > Rodentia > Cricetidae > Alexandromys > Alexandromys fortis. Next base: position 3,654,298 of record NW_026068039.1, on the reverse strand, counting down.
TACCTACATTACAATTCATAACAGCAGCAAAATTACAGTTATGAAATAGCAATGAAATACTTTTACGGTTGGGGTACCCGCATTAGAAACAGCATAAAGGACGGCAGCATTGGGAAGGTTGAGATCCACCGCCTTGGACTTTTCACTACGCTAGGAGGCATGGTTACTACCCAAGAACAGAGAGGCAACCTAGTCAACAGTACTTACAAAGCCAAGCAAGTGAAAACAAAAGTTAGTAACTCCAAGAGGAAAGACCCTTAGTCACTAGTGGCCATGTCACTGTAAAGGGGTTTATTTCAGCCAATAGTCTTAGAGGTTAGTCCATGACACAGGTGCTTGTGGATAGTCAGCAGAACAAAATCCACTATCTCATGTCCAGGAGACAAGAATCAAAGGCACAAGGATCCCACAAAGGGCATCTCCCAAAAGACCTACTAGGCTCTACCTCTTGAAGGTGTCGCTGCCTCCCAGTACTGTCAACCCGGTGAGCAAGGCTTTGGCACATGGCCTTTTGAGAACTGCTATCCAAGCCATAGTAGCTCTGTCAGATGGCACAAGAGACAAGCACAGGTGGCCATGCTGTGCAGTGTCACAAGCACTAGAAGCTGGATGTCAATGGATCTACCTGCCCACTGTCAGCTTGAAGAGCCAGTGATAAGAAAGCAGATTGCTCGATTATCCATAGATGAAATCTGCCCAGGCACATGCTCTGCAGGTAGAGAAGCAAGGACATTAGTTCTAATTATCTGATCAGGGCATGAGGGCCTAGAGATCTCACTACCATCTCCAGAGTGGGCAGACAAGTTCACATGGAACTCAGGATGTAGATCAGGCTGACCTTAAACTAAGGGATTTCCCTGCCTCTGTCTCCTGAGTGAGTGCTGGGATTAAAGGCGTGTGCCACCACATCTGACTTCGGACTTTTGTTTTCAATTATTTGCTTGTGCACACACTCACAGAGGCTAGAAGAGAGCATCAGATCCCATGGAGCTGGAATTACAGGCAGTTGTGAGCTGCCTGATATGGATGCTGGGAACCTAATAGGGTCCTCTATAAAAGCAGTATGTGATCTTAACCACTGAACCATCTCTCCAGCCCACCATGAGGTCATTTTAACAAAGTAAATGTGCTCTATGTGTTTTCTCAGGTTACATCACAGAAGCAGATGACATAAGGAAACTGGTCCCAACTTAGGGGTGTGAGGGAGGCTAGCTGTAGGTGGTTAACAACTATGCTAAGCTCAGGAGCTCAGTGGGGCATGCATGCTCCAGGGTAAGGCTGGGAAGTGAGGAGCAAAGCAGAGAAGGCCCAGTGGCAGAACAATGGAGCAGCTCAGAGGACAGAGCTAAAAGCAAGGCTGGGGCAGCAATCTGTGAAGAGCAACATGTCTGAACGCTGAAGGGAGGCTTCCAGGGCCTTGATGACTCTCCTCACGTTCTCCCTACCTCCTCCAACAGATACCATAGATTTAGCTGAATGCATGGAACAACGACTACACATCCAGACTGAATTTCTGTTCCCAAACAAAACTCAAGAGAAATAAAGGCATAGCTGCCCAAAGATATATATGAAAATATTCACAATAGAGTTTTAAAAAACAGCCCAATCTGGAAATGTGTCATCAATATCAGAGTGAGCAATGGTTGATTACAGAGCAAAGGAAAGGAACGAGGTACCTACATGGAGCAGACAAACCACACAGGTAAGGCCGAGTGAAAGATTCCATGAGGAATGTTGCAGTTTCCAGAGCTGCAGAAGAGGTAATCCGCAGTGCTTTACAGACATCAGGGCAGCAGTGACCCGGGGGTGTCCTTTCCTCGTGGGCTGCACAGGGAAGCCCAGAGGCCCTGAAGGGCCCTATGCACACATGTACAAAGTTATCAAGATGCATCCCTCTGTGTACTTTACCAGTGCTAACACGAGCACCCTAGCTGCCCTTCTGTTTCCTCTCAATCTACACAAGCTAGGAGCTGAGTTACAGAACTCACGAAGTCCAGAGACTCACTGAAGTCTCAGTAACATGACTGCCTAAACATGGGCTGAACAGATTGGCAAAGTGCATGGTGGGGGCAGGAGGAAGATCAAGAGACCACGAACCTACACAAAGAACTACAGGCAACTACGGAATTCTGAGAACAGCGAAAAATAGTCTTCCTCAGGGATTAGCCCCCGCAAAGTGATTATCCAACACCCAACAGTCATCCCTGGAAACACACATACAACAGTATACACACTGCGCAGGTACAGTTGGGAATGTATATAAATGTAACAATTACTGAGAAAATAGGCCATGAATTTGAAAGACAGCAAGGTATACGGCAAGGTTTGGAGGGAGGACAGGGAAGGCAGAAACGTTATAATCTCAAAAATAAACAAAAATAAATAAAAGTTCAGGGTTGGAGAGACATACAGCTCAGGGGTAGAACATTTGTCTAGTGTGCTCAGCCCTGGGTTTCATCCCATGCCACACCTCCTTCCACCTCTAATATAAAGAAATGGAAACAGAAAGGTTCAATACCATTTCCTCCTGCTGTCATTATACATTTAATGCCCTCTATTGGGAAGTCCAAGGTTTTCACTTAGAACTGATATTATTTCAAGCAGTATACCTATTTTTTTCCTATCTATACTATCTCCCACTTGTTTCAAACTATCCTGTGTTTATGTGAATTAAGAACTGGGTCCACACCACACCGGTGTGTCAAAACGTTTTCGTGAAAATGCTCGACTCACTTTTATAATGGTGCTAAAAATGTTACCTTCTGGACTGTTTTTAGTCTTACTCTTTTTTCTAGATATGATATTAAATTGCACCTTTAAAAACAAAGTACTGATGGGGGCAGGTGTTGGGGGTCTGAGTGTGTGCATGTAGAGCTCCAAAGGCAACTCTGTGGAGTTCTCTCCTTCCACATTTGTGTGGTTTCCGGGGCTTGAACTCGGGCTTTACCCCAGGGACGTGTCACTAGCCCTGGCCTGTCTCACCCTTATCATGCGGACACTCTGGGAACTCTGTCTTGTTTATAGCTTCTGTTTTGTTTCTAGACAAGATGTCTTATAGCCTGGGCTGTCCTCAAACTGCTCATCCTTTCCCCTCAGTCCCTGACTCAGAAGTCAGGCATAAGTCACCCAGCCAGACTCTAGGTCTTTAGGCTTGACATATTTAACATATGAAAGCTATGTTCTCTTAGATTTGTCTCATTGATGAATAAATTTTTTTACTCAAACCACGAATTTTAACAATATTTTGAAAAAAACGCATGTGTGTAGCACTATAATCTGTTTGGTATCATGGTTTGGCTTGGGGTGTTATTTGTCTGTGAGCACTGAGCATAGGCCTCACATATTAGACACACAGTTTGCCGTGAGAGTTCCAGCCTCATTCTGCTTTCACTTTCCAGCAAACCTTTGCACCCACTGTGCGGTCACCAACACACGAAGCTCAAATTCTTGGCTTGAGGGCGGGGATCAAGCTGCATTTTTATTCCAGAACTTTGTTTTGCAAAATACAAATTTTACTTTTAGACCAAGTTGTGATCTGGATTCCATTACCATTTCCGAAGATTAACAAGATTCAAGATTCATGCTTACCATATTTTAAAATACAGTATCAAGGGGCTGGAGAGATGGCTCATCAGTTAAGATCCTTAGCTGCTCTTCTAGGGGACCTGAGCATACATACCTTCATCAGACGGTACCCTCTTCTAGCCTCCAAGGGCACCTGCGCTCACACTTAGAAAATACACACACCATTAAAACTTAATCTCAAAGAACTACTTGATCAAAACTTCATTCAGATTTTTTTCTTTTAGGCATGTTTCTAGTATTTAAAAGGCTTTAAAATGTGTAAATACAAAAACACTGCACACCTGTTTCAAAAAAAACTCACATTGTGGTTGGCTGTGTTGGGACACATCTAACCCAACACTCAGAAGGCAGAGGCAAGTGGATCTTTCTGAGTCTGAAGCCAACCTAGTCTACATAGTGAACTTCAGAACAGTCCAGGGCTATAGAGAGAGACCTATTTTTAAAAAATCAGAACAAGGGCTGGAGAGATGGCTCAGTGCTTGAGCATTGCCTGCTCTTCCAAAGGACCCGAGTTCGATTCCCAGCAACCACATGGTGGCTCACAACCTCCTGTAAAGAGGTCTGGCGCCCTCTTCTGGCCTTCAGGCATACACACAGACAGAATNATGCAGGAGCCGGGCGGGACGAAAAGCAGGCCCGCAGCTCATACTACAGGTAGTCACGTACCAAACTTGGGCTGGAAGTCGAACTCACTATAGTGGTTAAACATAGATGCCTCCCATGCTTCACTCAATAGAGTGACTGATCCTCCCTATCAGAAAAAAGGAGGGAGCCATCTGGGTGAGGACACCAAATTTAAAATGATTTAAAACAAAACTAGGATACCCAGCTCAATTAAATTTTAAATAAGTAACAAATAGTGTGTTTGGTATGTGGCTATCCCAAATGTTACACAGGATATACTAATCTCAGAGATAACACTATTCTCTGCTTTTCCAAAGGCAAATGCAACTGGGTATCCTATGTATCATCTGCAAGTAGCCAAGTGTCTGGGGAAACAAACCAAGGCAGTCCGAAAAGACACACAGGCCCCCATCTGGAGGCCATTGTCAAGCCTACGGGTACCAGCTCCCAGACGGCTAGCAACCAGGTTCTACTGACGATCACATGAAGAGCCAGTGATTGGAATGGCTCCAGATTTCTCAGCTGCAGAATGTCTCTGTGCTGGACAGCCACTTCAAATGCTAAGGAAGAGCATTTCCTCTATGGCCACCAGACCCACACCTCATGGAGAAAGTTCCCTCCAACAGACCATCCTTAGACACTGCTGGGAAAGTGACTCACAAAAGCAAGGGGGCTGCCCAAGAAAGAGGAGGGTGCAATGCTCCAGAAACAGGACGATGAAGAAACACCCTCAATGCAGAGAAAACCTGGTGAGAGGTGGGTGGCAGGCCTAGAGGGCCAGTTCAGACAGTAACCAGATAGTTCAGACAGTAACCAGAGAGGCACGAGGTAATATGGAAAACAAGGGGAACAAGCTCTCAGACCAGTGGTTCTCGGTTTGCGGGTCACAGGGTCACATATCCGATATCCTACATATGACATACCTACATTACAATTCATAACAGCAGCAAAATTACAGTTATGAAATAGCAATGAAATACTTTTACGGTTGGGGTACCCGCATTAGAAACAGCATAAAGGACGGCAGCATTGGGAAGGTTGAGATCCACCGCCTTGGACTTTTCACTACGCTAGGAGGCATGGTTACTACCCAAGAACAGAGAGGCAACCTAGTCAACAGTACTTACAAAGCCAAGCAAGTGAAAACAAAAGTTAGTAACTCCAAGAGGAAAGACCCTTAGTCACTAGTGGCCATGTCACTGTAAAGGGGTTTATTTCAGCCAATAGTCTTAGAGGTTAGTCCATGACACAGGTGCTTGTGGATAGTCAGCAGAACAAAATCCACTATCTCATGTCCAGGAGACAAGAATCAAAGGCACAAGGATCCCACAAAGGGCATCTCCCAAAAGACCTACTAGGCTCTACCTCTTGAAGGTGTCGCTGCCTCCCAGTACTGTCAACCCGGTGAGCAAGGCTTTGGCACATGGCCTTTTGAGAACTGCTATCCAAGCCATAGTAGCTCTGTCAGATGGCACAAGAGACAAGCACAGGTGGCCATGCTGTGCAGTGTCACAAGCACTAGAAGCTGGATGTCAATGGATCTACCTGCCCACTGTCAGCTTGAAGAGCCAGTGATAAGAAAGCAGATTGCTCGATTATCCATAGATGAAATCTGCCCAGGCACATGCTCTGCAGGTAGAGAAGCAAGGACATTAGTTCTAATTATCTGATCAGGGCATGAGGGCCTAGAGATCTCACTACCATCTCCAGAGTGGGCAGACAAGTTCACATGGAACTCAGGATGTAGATCAGGCTGACCTTAAACTAAGGGATTTCCCTGCCTCTGTCTCCTGAGTGAGTGCTGGGATTAAAGGCGTGTGCCACCACATCTGACTTCGGACTTTTGTTTTCAATTATTTGCTTGTGCACACACTCACAGAGGCTAGAAGAGAGCACCACCAGTATTTGTGTAACTGCATGCAACTTAACGTCAAATTAAATACAAATGTCCCTTCAACGACATGGGCCCAGCTGTCAAGAGTGTTTCTCAAGACATGGCCACCGCAAACGTTTCAGTCAGGACTTGGCTGTATGGAACCTAATTCGCAGCGCTCCAGGTGCACAGCAAAAAGTCTCTCTCTGACTTGGCAAACAGCACTGAAATCAGAGACCCCCTCCAAAACGCCAACGGGGTTCCACCTCACCCCGTCCCCTCCACACAGCCTTTGCTCCAGCCTAACAGGATCCTCATCCTGAAGATCTGGAGCAGCCAGGCTTGGCTCGGTTTCTTCATCTCTCCTATTTCTCTAGTTCCACAGAACCCGGGGAAGAGGCCTTCCCGGATCGCAGTACCGAGGCCAACACCGAGCCGCCAGCCACGGCCTCCTCCGACCGTCCTCAAAGGCAGGAACATGAGCATCCTCAAAGGTAGTCCAGGACACTCGGCACAGGCGGCATGCTGTGCGGATTCCACACAGTAGCCGAGGCCTACAGGCTACCGGCATGCCACCATTGGCAATGAAGGCCACAGACGTGGAAAGCCGAATCGTCCGCTCCGTCCGGCCACAAAGTGAACTGTCCATAAGCTACATGGTCGGAGGGTTCGACTTCCGAACGAGTCTGCGCAGCTGCACACGCCCAGTTCCGGTGTGCCCGACAGCCATCTTCCCGACGACCCATCCGCTCTCACTGCACGCCGGGAGTTGTGGTCTTGGAGCTGGCTGCGCGGCCGGCGCGCGTGGCAGGAAGCGGAAGCGGCCGGTGGCCCATCCCCGGCCCCGCCTCGCCGCGCCGCTCGCCGCCGGGTTATCACTGACGTGTCTCTCGGCTCGGGAACTGCGCTCCGGAGCTAGCAGAGTCTACTCACTCGAAGTGGAGCGCAGCCGAAGCTGGGCGTGGAGTCGGATCAGCCGCCGCCATGGCGAGTGAGTCCCTTGGGGCCACCCTGCGCAGCCGGGATGCGTCTCCTTTCCCTGCTCGGGCGCCCCCCGGCCGTGCTGCCCGATCCCGGCGGAACGCGGCCTTCCCCGATACCCCTAGTCCCCGCGGCCCCAGACCGAACCCTCTTAAGTCTCCGCGCCCCCACTCCCGGCTCGCACTCGTGCCGGGCTCCCCCAGGTGTCCACAGATTACTCTCTAACTATTTCTCTTTCTGTTTCTTTCGTCAAAGTCAAATTTCTGGAAGTTATCAAGCCATTCTGTGTCATCCTGCCGGAAATTCAGAAGCCAGAGAGAAAGGTAAGTTCCCCAGATGGTGGTTAAAGAAGCTTTGAGAAACTGGGCGCTGGAAGTTTACAGTTGAATTAAAGATGGCCTCAGCACACGGAATGGAAACTGCCCCTCTGGAGTGTAGCTGTATGTACTGGTGTACTCAGGGGAGCTGTCGAAAGGTGACCTGGTTGTGTGGGAATTCCCACGAAACCATCTTGTTTCATTTGGAGCATCTTGAGTAGATGGTAACAAAGCCTTGGATTTGCCTGTTCCAAAACTGGGTCTGAGCAGTGATTGAATAAGACCTCAGATAGGATCCCAGATTGAGTTACCCTCCCGTCGCCTCCAGCAGAGCAACTCATGGAGTGTTTCTTCCGTCTAGGAGGTGATTTTAGTATCCAGTTTCCAAACGAAAAACCCAGTCATGGAATCGATTTGGACGTGTTTTTATTTTTTTTATGTAAGCTGCCTGAGCATTGAGGGTAAACGCAGTAGATGAAGTTCGCGGCCATTGACAGCAGGTGCATCAGAGCGAAGCAAGAGCGAATCTCCATGGCTGTCAGCTTCAGCCCAGGAATAAATTATTGCCCAAATGAAGGAAAGTCTAGGTCTCTTGGTTACAGAAAAGGGTAAAGCCACTTTGAGCCCCTGGGTTCAGACTGTGGCATACCTTTGCATAGGGCATCTGTAGTTGGCATTCACTTGGATACTTAGTATCTACTTGTAATAATTTTTTACTGAAGGTGGTTTCATACAAATGCCTTGTAAGTACCCTAGCTGTCTTTGACAGGTTGATGCAAAGTTTTTCCTGCTCCACCTCAGTGCAAAGAATCTGGCTCTAGGGCCAAGAAGCCCAAGTCCCACCCTTTACCTTCTCTCTTCCATAATCCTGTGACCTCGGCCTGGTAAAACAAGGGAAATGGGAATTATGGATAGGGTAGAACTGTGGCCCAGGTAGGGAGTAAGTCTGATAGAGGACTGGAAGTTGCCTTGAGGGTGTGGAAAGGATTCCTGGCAAAAGGAATGTATGATTTACTTCCCAGTGAAGACAAAACGTTTCTGTGCTTAGATGGTAGGTTGTTAGATGCAGTTCTTATTGATTTTAAATAGAAAGGCTAAAAGAAGTGCAGGGAAGAGGAATAAGATGGCCAGGCAGATTAGAAATGACCTTGGCTGTAAGGGCTGCATAGTGGCTTGGGGCCTTTGCAATAGAGGGCTAATCGTGGCACTATGTGAGATGGGTTTGGGGCTATTTCAGAGGCAGAAGATTCGAGACTTGGGTGAAAAGCTTTTGCCGTTTTACTCTTAAATGACCAGGAGAGGAGGCTTACTCATTTAAAATAGTCTTGAAAATTCGTCTCCTTTTTTCTAACAGATTCATTGCATGGGCTGAGGAAGTGGCTAGTGATGGCCATGAGGCCTGTGTCTGGTGTCTGTCACCACGATAGCTACTGGATGTGCACATTCATTACAAGCTTGTCTTTCTGGTTCCTGGGAAGTGCTGTTGTTTCCCCCTCGTTAGGCACCAAATTCTTGGTGTGGTAGGATAGGATGGCAGATAGAAAAGGCAGATGTTCTTGGGAGATGGAGGAGGAATGTGAGCCCCCCAGCTGCCTCTGCAGGGTTTGAGCTTTGAATTCACCCCACCCATGTTTGGGTGCATCGTTGTGTCTTTCTGGAAATGACCGCAGAGGATCAGACAGCCAGTACATGGAGTCAGTGCTTGTTGGGGCTACTCTTGGCATTTCACTCACTTAATATCATTAGTCTTTAGCTGTCTGATTTTTATTGTTGTTTGTTTGTTTTTGTTTTGGGGGTTTGTTTGTTCTTTCTATGCAGGGTTTTTCTGTAGATTTGGTGCCTGTCCTGGAACTAGCTCTTGTAGACCAGGCTGGCTTTGGACTCACAGAGATCCACCTGCCTCTGCCTCCCACGTGCTAGAATTAAAGGTGTGCACCACCTCTGCTCAGCTAGTCTTTAGGTGTCTGTTAAACCTGTCTGTAGCCAGTCCTTCTGTATATGTGTTGTTTTTATTGAATAGTTAATAAAGCTGTTTCGGCCAATGGCTTAGCAGAGTAAAAACAGGTGGGAAATCCGAACAGAGATACATACAGAGGGAGGCGATCTGGGTAGCCGGGAAACGAACAAGCGGTCTCTGTTTACAGAGTCTGGTAGTGAGGTCAGGCATTCCTGGTTAAGACCCTGAAGAGATCTCTCTATGTAGTGACAGTGGTTTCTTGAACAAGAGGAACCTAGAGGTTTCTAACCAGGCTAGATAGTAAAATGATTTGTGTTGACTGTTTAACTTAGTTGATTTCTTATGTTGTGACAACATTCCTGACCACAGCAGTGTAATGAAGGATTGTGTTTGGGCTTCCTATCCAAGGGTAGAGCCCATCATGTCAAGGAAGGCATGACAACAGAAACTTAAAGCACACTGGTCACATTATGTCCCCTGTCAGGAAGCAGAGGAAGGTGAAGGCCGGTGCTCAGCTCACTTTCTCCTTTTTATTCAGTCCTGGACTCCAGCCCATGGATTGGTGCCACCCACATTTAAGGTGGATCTTCCTACTTGATTTAACTCAGTCCAGAAACTTTTCCATACTCATATCCAGACGTTTGTTTCCATAATGGTTCTGAATCCCATGAAGTTGACAGTTAAGGTTAACCATCACACTTACATACCCAGGAAGGGGTGAGCAAAAACGGATGCTGCTGTGTTTTAGTGAGCAGGTTACATACCAGCTTTTCCTGTCATGTGTCCCCTGCCCCCATGTTAATTACAGGCTTTACTCTTGATTCACAGTCTCAAGGTTTTTTTTGTTAGTTAATTTATTTGTTTTTAAGACAGTGTTTCCCAGCAGCTGTGGAGCCTGTCCTGGAACTTGCTCTGTAGACTATTCTGGCCTTGAACTCACAGAGATTCGCCTACCTCTGCCTCCAGAGTGCTGGGATTAAAGGCTTATGCCTCCAGTGCCTGGCAGTCCCAAGTATTTTAAAGGAGTTCAGAGTCAGGAGACTGTTAAGTGTACTGTAGGAAAGTGGCTGCTATGCGGGAAGCTTGTCTGTTTCGCAAGTCACTTTGGCTGCAGTGTTCATCTTGAGTCTCGGCTGTTACTGTGAATGGTGATGAGCAATAGTGTTGGGCTCAGACTCATATAAGCTGCAGGATTTGGGGCAGATTAAACTTCCCTGGTCACTTTGCTCATTGTCACATAAAGATAATCTGTGCATTGGGAGGATTATCGGGGGCAAAGATCCACAGGGGTCTTTGCATCACATCTTGGACAGAGAAAACACATGATGTACACTATTTAGTGCTATGGTATGTTTGGTACACATTTGACCCACCTCTGATATATGGGGCACGAGATCTTGTTTGGATCCATCTGCACTCATTTACCTGTGGAATAACTTGCTTTCATTCCTTCCTTTCCAGATTCAGTTTAAGGAGAAAGTGTTGTGGACAGCTATTACCCTCTTCATCTTCTTAGTATGCTGCCAGGTAAGCTCTGCGCTGGTGTTGGTAGGGGTGACTTGGCTGGGAACATCTGTGTGATACCTGCTCTCGCCCATTTGCAGATTCCCCTGTTTGGCATCATGTCTTCAGACTCTGCTGACCCTTTCTACTGGATGCGAGTGATTCTAGCCTCCAACAGAGGTAGGACCCTGCTCACTCTGCCTTCCCCTGCACACTGGATATGAAGTGCCTGCTTTACTTACAGGCTTGGCTTTATGTGGAGCTCAGAAAGTTCATGAAGGTGCATAGCTTGGAAATAGAGGATGTTGGTGTGGAAAAGTCATGCAGCATTTGAGATGAATGCATCCTGTTGGGTCTGAATGCAATGCAGAACCTGTAATGACAAGATAAGACTGCATTGTAAAACATTGTTTAAAACATGGAAAAACTAGAATACTTTTAAATACCTAAAATGATAACATTCTCTAGAAGGCATAATTTGTTCCTCAGCTGAATTCTTTTCATATCTATATATTACAATGTGTCTAAAAAAATAGTTTGTAAGCCCTGCAAAATACCTCTGTGCACAGTGAGGATTTTGAATACGTGTTGATACTGCATTTGATTAATGTGGAATATATTTTTTAAATAAGTTAAATTGGAAATCAGAAGTCCAACTGGTTTTAGCATAATGGGAAGGGGCAGTTCATTCACAGCCAGATACAGTTGTAGCAGCCCCTTTCCAGACTCTGGGAATGATTTGAATCTTATCCTTCATTACAAACTGATGAGGAGACCAGCCTCTCTTTTCTCCGTGAGGCCAGGGTCAGTCTGGTGCTGAATTGAAGTGCAGCAGTCTGTTTGGATAGCATGACTTCGTGCACAGAGGAAGATGCTTTCCGGAAGGGTAGACTGCATTAAGCTGTGCTCTAATTGGTATTTGGAGGTGGTTCCGTTAGTTGAACGCTTTTGACCTTGTATTGGAGTACCCCCAGTGTAGCTCACTGTATTTAGCTATGTTTGTTTTCCTGAGCTAATGTTGGCTGTGTCTTGCCTTCTTCCCTCAAGGTACCTTGATGGAGTTGGGCATCTCTCCTATTGTCACCTCCGGCCTTATCATGCAGCTCTTAGCTGGTGCCAAGATCATTGAAGTTGGGGATACCCCAAAAGACCGAGCTCTCTTCAATGGAGCCCAAAAGTGTAAGAAAGATCATACATAATGTTCTAATTTCCATGGTTGAGGATGAGAATTTGCTGTGAAGCTTCTGGGATTAAAGCCATTGTGCTCTGTGCCCTGCTCTCCTTACTGCCCCTCTGCATGCACCCCATGATCTGCACTAGGGACAGGCAGAGCAGGAGCTCACCCCTTTACTGTGCAGTTTGCACTCATACATCAGAGCTCATTGAACATATGACAGGCTGCTGTACCTGCTGCTTCTTTATTTGTCGGGTGTTTTTCTTGTGTGTGCGAAGAGGGCTTAAGTGAGGAGAGGCACGCCTCTGTCCTATGTTCCTTACTAACTTGTGAAGTGAAGAAAGGCGGTCATCTTGCAGGCTTCGTTTTCCATCTGGAAAGGGTAGTAGTGTTTGCCATACAAGTGATGGGTGTTCCTGGTAACCATGGCTAGCCACCTGCGTCAGTCCTACTTCTGAACTGGAGTGGGTTATTCAGGAAAAGTTTTTAAACTTTTTTCTGCCTTAAGAATTTTGGGCTGCTTTAAGAGTTTTGGGCTGGGTTTGTAGCTCAGTGGTAGAGCACTTGTACCATGCCTAAATCCCTGGGTTTGATTACTGATACTGAGGGGGTCTTTTAAATAATGCAGAGGTTACTGAGCAGGTTTTTTTGTTTTAAGTTTTTACAATTTTTTTTCATGTGCATGTGCCACTGTGTGTGTGTGTGTGTGTGTGTGTGTGTGTGTGTGTGTGTGTGTAGGTCAGAGAACAACTTGGCAAGCGTGATTCTCCTTTGAATGTGTCGGTTCCGGGCATCATACTCAAATCATCCAACTTGGCAGCAAGTGTCTTAGCTACTGAGCTGTTTTGCTGACCCTGTTTGTTTAGTTTGGTTGGTTTGATTTTATTTATTTATTTTTTAGTGTGTTTGTATGCATGTGTGACATGTGTCTGTGTAGAAAGGAGTCAAGATAGCTTTGTGGGGTTGGTTCTCTCTTTTCTCCTTTATGTAGATTCTGAGGGTGGAACTCAGGTCATCAGGCTTGCATGGCAAGTAAATATCAGCATAGACATCTTGGCTACCAGTCCCTGAACAGTTTTTTTTTTTTTTTAATTTCAAGTAGGGACTATACAAGGCAGACTCTTGAAAATTTAAACTGAAATTTAAATGCTCACTCTTGGAAAAATAATTACCATGCCTAGAAACAAAATAATAATAATAATATTCAAGAAACAGTCTGCAAAGGAAGCGGGGCCTGAATATAAACTTAGTGCAGCAGGATTGGTTTTATCCCAAGGTCTTCTGTGCTCTGGGTGTGGATCTGAGTGGTAAGCTTAGACCCTGCCTCCTTGTGGCTCAGCATAGAGGTCTCCGGATCCCAGCTACCTGCAGTGCGCCTGGTGCTTCAGGGGTGCCGGCACTGTATTTTGTCTCTGATTGTGCCTGGGTTTCAGCTGCCTTTCCTAAGACCACTTTTGCCGTGCTTCCGCCCTTCCTCCATCACTAAGCAGGAGGTGAGACCCGGTAGCTGCTGTGCTTTTGTTGAGCGCACCTGTGTTAGTTGTCTCACAAATGGACAGTGTGACTGTTGATTCCTCCTCCAGCTCCTTGGCAGCAGTGTCGGCTTTTTCTTCCCAGTGGTGGGCATTCAGGTGTTCTTTAGCCATTTCTTATGCTGTGTACTGTCCTCTTTGAGAACACAGTTCTCTTGATTTCTAGTGTTTGGCATGATCATTACTATCGGTCAGTCCATTGTGTACGTGATGACGGGCATGTACGGGGACCCTTCGGAGATGGGTGCTGGAATCTGCCTGCTGATCACCATTCAGGTAATTGTTACGTTTCCCCCCTCCCCAGTATCTGAAATACCAAATCTCTCTATGTCTCAAAGACGCTGGAGGTTGTGGGTTTGCCCTTCTTAATCCACCAGAGGAAGACTGAGGACTCTAACTAACTCAGCTTTCTGTTCTTACACTCAAGAACCCAATTACTGAGGAAGAGAGTCACGTCCATCGGGAGCAGTAACATCCATTTGGGTTCTTTAATCTCTTTCTTGCTTTCACAGCTCTTTGTTGCTGGCTTAATTGTCCTACTTTTGGATGAACTCCTGCAGAAAGGATACGGCTTGGGTTCTGGCATCTCCCTCTTCATTGCTACCAATATCTGTGAGACCATTGTGTGGAAGGCTTTCAGCCCCACCACTGTCAACACTGGCCGAGGTAAGGACCCCAGGAGCTCATACTGTAGTTAGCAGAGGTTCTGTCTGGTAGGCACAAGCTCCTGGCTTTTCTGCGCATCCACTATGTTTTAAAATATAGGTGAGGTTATGCTCATGGCAATACCCAGCATAGATTTTCATTTGCCTCATCGTGGTTGGCATACTAGATATGAGGAGGTCTGGCCTCACTTCTCAGCTCAGCAAGGACTGCATTATATAGTAGGTGCTTTGTTTTTTTAACCTCTGTCCTGGGTAGACATCAAGTCATGTCCACTTTGTTGACAATGAAATTGCACACATTCTCACCTTTGTGTATTTTGGACAATTCCTGTGGATCATTTTGGAAACAAACAAAAAACCCAACTAGAACTATTAAACAAAAGCATTTGATCACACTTGTCCTTGGGCTCAGATCCTGGGTGTAGGTGTTGTGAGCACATTCCCCTATAGCTGATCTGGGCCATCATGTAGTGAAGGGATCATGACACATAAGTAATTCCAACACTTCAGATGCTGAGGCAGGAGAATTTGAGGATTTGAGGTGAGCCTGCACTATGTAGCGAGGACATGCTCTCACAAAATGAAAAGCTGAGAATGTAGCTCAGGGGTAGACGTTCGTGCATGGTTTGATACCTGGCACCCCAGAGAAAGGAAACAAGAGATCACATGATGCCTGGCTTGTAGTAGGTACAGATCAAATATTAGTATGCTGTGGCATATCCATTAAGAAAGAGTGCCCTGGAAACGGGAATGTTTCTAATCAGAATATTTGAAAACAAGGGAAGCCTTAGAATAAGACATAATAGGAAAAGAGACTTTTGTCCCTAAATGTGTTATTTATTTAGAAGTCTTATGAAAAGTATTTGTGCATGTTTTCATAAAATTGAATGCAGAGGCAGTTTCTGCCTCCAGAGACCATATAACCCTGTACATCTAATGAACAAAAGCTGTCCTCTAATGAAGTTAAAGGCACATTGGGAGAGACTGGGACAAGGAAAGGCAGGACTTGTCAGACTAGGATATGGAGAGGCGGCAGGTGAAGGTGCAGTTGGAGTCCACTACTTAGACCACAGGGTCAGGGATTCCTGCGGTAGAAATGATAGCAGAGAAGGGAGCAGGGTGGGGTGGTCAGTCCAGGCTCAGGAACCAGCAGAGGCGGGTATTGCATTCTGGAGCTGGACGGAGTCTAGCAAAACACTGCTGAAGAAGTGCCATGGCAGCCTTGAGCAGACAAGATGTGATAGCATGGATTGTTAGGGAAGATGTGTGAGATGGGGCTGAGGTGGAAAACCAAGAAGTCACTGGAGGAGTCTCCATTGCCAGGCCTGGTGGAAATGTAATCTGGAAGGTGGTTTGATTTCCTTGCTGCCAGTGTGGGATGAGCTATACCAGGGAACCAAGGGTGATGGCATTAGTAAGGTACAAGAAGTATACAGAGGGCACAGGAGTAGCCAGAAGGGCTACTACAGCTTGGCTAGCTCACCACTGCTGCTTCCTTGAGCAGGGCAAAAGTCTAGGACCAGGGATTAGTGTGGATAGCTGCACGGTGTGCCACAGAAGTGGTGCTAAGTGTGTGGAGATTCACTAGTTCCCAGAAATTTGCCAGATACAACAGTGATTCTAAAAATTACTGGGACCTAATCCTGGCATTGTTGGCTCTGCTGTGGGTCACCATGACGAAAATAAGAAAGAGCCACAGGGAAAGGTATTACAGAGTTGTTGAGCAGTCTTGAAAGACGTGCAAGAAGCAACCAACAGTGCTGAGGTTGTTCACAAGCTGGAACAGGACAAAAGCAGAGCGCTTGGTGGGGAGCTTAGAAAGGCTGCTGGGGATAAGTACAAGCACTCCCTTCTTCCCCTGGCCTGCCTGGACCACCTTCTCTGTTAGATAAGAGGCTTGTCCTGGCTGCAGCTCCCATATCCCTGAATACTGAATAGGAGATAGATAGACCACAGCTGAAAGGTAGGAGGGTGTGGGTAGACTTTCCTGTCCTACCAGGCAATTCCAGCCAGCTTAAATTAACCCATTTCTATTAATTTATGTGCTGCCCCGAAGCTCATTTACCTACCTCATCTATGAACTTCCCATGTTGCATCTTCCGATCTGGCTCACAGCTCTTTGTGACTCCGCCTTCCTTCTTCCCATCATTCTTAGTCTGTTTCTCTCACCTAACCTTTTCTTGCCTGTCCATTGGCCAGCCAGCTCTTTATTAATCCTTGAGAGTAATACTTATTTACAGTATACAAAGACTGTTCAACAACATCTAGTCTCCCCTTTCCCTACAGATATTTGAGACCCTTTTTCTGCTCCTTTCACCTTTCAGGGACCTGTCTGTTGGCAGGCCTGCTATTGGGCATAACTTGTGGAAGGGTGAAGACTGATCTCAGGCTATACATCCATGGTCTTCCTCCTAGTAGTATTATTGATGTTTGGAACTGCAAGCCCAAGCTTTCCCAACTCTCGTCCACTGTGGGCAGCCCTCATAAATGCTCTTACTGCCCACATTATAGATCAGGACTTGGCCTTTCCAGGCAACATGTGTCATGAATGTGTTTAAATTGGTGGCTGCCCTTCCACATGTCTGGTAACCTAAGAACTGAGAGCAACCAGCTCATCTTGAAGAAAACAGCCCCGTGCTGTAGTTTGCTTCTCTGAATTCCTTCACTTTCCACTCAGTCTTGGTCATTCAGAAACTGAGAGGCAAGGTGAGCCTCTCTTCACGCTCCACCACCTTTTGTTCCATTCTGCCCGCAGGGATGGAATTCGAAGGCGCCATTATTGCTCTGTTCCACCTGTTGGCCACCCGCACAGACAAGGTCCGAGCCCTTCGAGAAGCGTTCTATCGCCAAAAT
This sequence comes from Alexandromys fortis, assembly GCF_014885135.2. NCBI lineage: Eukaryota > Metazoa > Chordata > Mammalia > Rodentia > Cricetidae > Alexandromys > Alexandromys fortis. Next base: position 3,637,234 of record NW_026068039.1, on the reverse strand, counting down.
CTCCCTAACCTCATGAACTTGATTGCCACCATCTTTGTCTTTGCTGTTGTCATTTATTTCCAGGTATGTTCAAAGTCAGCTAAGTAGGTCTGCCTTGTACAGAGTCCAGCTCAGACCCACATTGTCCTTCCACCTCGTGTTCTCAGGTTGATGATGTTTCTGAGTAGGACACCTGAACGGCTAGCTGTCTTCTTTTAACTGTACTCACCCTCATACTTAATGGGATTTTTGTATTTGGGGGTTTGTTTTTGAGACGGGGTCTGTCTAGCCCTGGCTGGCCTCAAACTCACTATATAGATCAGCTATTCTTAAGCTCACATAGATCATCTTTCCCTGCTTCCCAGGTGTTGGGATCAAAGGCTTATGCCACCATGCCCAGCATTCTTTGCAGTATTTTGATATTCACTAAAGAAGTTGCAGCAGTTAGCTAGGTGTGATGGCTCATTTGGGTGGGTAGTACAGAAGACCAAGAGTTCTAGGACAGTGTAGTGTATGTAGTGCAAGGAAGGCTGGTGAGATGGCTCGGGATATACAGGTGATTGTTGCTAAGTTCAGTTCCCAGGACCCACATGGCAAGAACCAACTTCTGTATGCTGTCCTTTGATCTCCACTTACACACTGGCGTGCATGCATCCCCACGGGCACACACACATATTTAAATACAATCAAAAGAAGGAGACAGCACTTGAAAGACACTTGTTTGTGATAAGGAATACTTTTCTAAGGCCAGGCAACTCAATAGTGACTCTTGCTTATCCCAGCCAGCTGCCCACTGAGTAACAAGTCAGTCTTCCAGGGCAGGGTAAGAGTTGGCGTCTTCTGTCTGTTGTCCTAGCCTAGTGTCCTGGGCACTGGGTTTGTGACAGAAGAAGATTGATGCTCTGGGATCCAGGGATTCCGAGGGGTGGGTGGTATTGTGGGAGAGCTTAGCTTTTGTTGATGATCACATCATGGATGATCACTGCCTGAGAACCATTAACAGGATTTGGAGCTGGTGGTTTTTATGTCGGCCTTTTTGTATAGGAAGAAAAGGGCAGGTGTCCTTGGACACCATCACAACTGATAGCCCAGTGGCAGAACTGACACCCAGGGCCACCTGACTTTCTTAGCCACACTGGGGACTCTAGGCAGAATAGAACAGTATAAGGGTGTGTTGTGTTTTCCCTGTAGGGCTTCCGAGTGGACCTTCCCATCAAGTCGGCGCGTTACCGAGGCCAGTACAACACCTATCCCATCAAGCTCTTCTACACCTCCAATATCCCCATCATTCTGCAGTCTGCTCTGGTGTCCAACTTGTATGTCATCTCCCAGATGCTGTCAGCCCGCTTCAGTGGCAACCTGCTGGTTAGCCTGTTGGGCACTTGGTCGGTGAGTGTCACTGGGTCAGTTAAGGATTGTTTGTACTAGTGCAGCTAGTTGTGGTCCTTTGTGGCAGGATGTCTTAACTGAGGGCTAAATATTTCACTCAAAGGTGAAATTTCTTTATTGCCTCATACAGATGCAGTTTAATGAGATTGCCTGTAGACATGCTTATGACCCCACAAGGCATCTGCTCAGAGCTTTTTGGCTCCGTGCTGTGCCATGTTTGAAGCAGCATCCAGAGAACCTTTTTTTTTTTTTTGGTTTTTCAAGACAGAGTTTCTCTTTGGTTTTGGAGCCTGTCCTGGAACTAGCTCTTGTAGACCAGGCTGGTCTCGAACTCACAGAGATCCGCCTGCCTCTGCCTCCCAAGTGCTGGGATTAAAGGCGTGCGCCACCACCGCCCGGCTTAGGCTTGTTTTTAATTAGCTCTTATAACTTCTCCATTTTTATTAAACTACATTCTGTACTGCCCCTCCTGCTTCCTCCATGTCTCCCCACGTCTGTCAAGTGCCTAAATTCCTCCTCCTTTCTCTCTCTGCCTGGAAGTCCTGTACTCCTGCCTAGCTCCTGCCGTTCAGCCTTTTATTACACCGCTCACAGCAGTGCACCTTCCCACGGTGTGCAAATAGCCCACAGCCGACTTCTGTCTTACTCCTAGGACACGTCATCTGGGGGCCCAGCTCGTGCTTATCCAGTTGGTGGCCTGTGTTACTACCTGTCTCCTCCGGAATCTTTTGGCTCAGTGCTGGAGGACCCTGTCCATGCTGTCGTGTATATTGTATTCATGCTGGGATCCTGTGCGTTCTTTTCTAAAACATGGATTGAAGTTTCGGGTTCTTCTGCCAAAGACGTAAGTCTAAGTTGACATTCCTAATAGAGACAGGTAACCTATTGAGACAGCTGTTGACATCCAGGGAGTTCCACTTGTTACTACTTTATAAGTAGTGGTTACTTATAACCACTCTAAGTTAAGGATCTAAGGATCGCTCTAAGTGCTCCATCCTGCAGAGGGGCCATCCTCTTTGGTGGTTCTGTATGGAAGCCCTGAGGGCAACAGACGAGATTGACAGAGTTGACTCTGAGTGTTGAACCTGAGGCTAAACTAGAAAGGTAGACCTCTGTGTGAGTGAATGCATTGCTACAGGTTACAAGTCCTCTGTGAAGACTGAAGAGTGGGGGGAGGCAGGGGGACATCTGTAATAGGTTAGTTCCACTGTGAAGCAGCCCTCTCCCCCGGCATCTGGCTCATGTGCTTGTATTTGGGTCATGTAGGTTGCAAAGCAGCTGAAGGAGCAGCAGATGGTGATGAGGGGCCACAGAGAGACTTCCATGGTTCATGAGCTCAACCGGTAAGTGTGGTCACTAGCCCTGAACACTAGAGGTACCAGAATAGCCCTATACAACCCTGTCCACCATAGACAGCGCAAGAGCAGAAAAGGAAGCACACAGCCAGGGTGTTGAAATGGTGGGGGAAGGAGGGGGGTGACTGAGCTGACCTAGGCTGGGTGGGCCTGAGTGTGCCTAGAGCAAGCTGAAAGCTTCCTCAGAGTGGGTGGGGCCTGGCACAGATTAAACAAGGTACCAGCAAGAGCTGGCCTGACAGGAGTGGTTAGTGTTCAGAGGCCAGAGACTGCCAGACTCAGCCACGGTGATGGAAGAATGTAGCGGTGACCTTAGGGAGAGAGCTCCAGGAGCAGCAGGGGACCCTGTGAAAACCTCTCGGAAGGCAGAAAGTGCCTGGTGCTTTCCAGCCACTCTGTCACAGTCTGTCGCCGTGGTTGGCTCTTCTGCACTCACACAGATCACCCAGTTGCTTCACAGAAAGGGCAAGTGCTCCTACGAAGCTGCCTGACCTCACTCTAGGAGGCTGCCACAGGAACGCCAGAATTACAAGGTTCCTGCCAGTTTCTGAGCCAGAGGCAGCACAGCTTTTCACTGCAGTCCATAACTCCTAAGGCCCCTGACTCAGACTGCCTGGGAGAAGCACAGCAGCCCCAGCAAAGATTCCTGATACTTGTGCCTCACCCACCTGGGCACATCTGTGGAGTTTTCAGCTTCCAAGTAGCAGAAGAACGGAGATGAAGTGTCTTATGTTCTTTCACTATGTAAAATCTAGTGTGGCATCAGCCATGTTTGCATTTGTGCTGGTCACATTCCCAGAATCCATGTGGCCAGCTTAATGGGCCTATTGGGCTTTCTGGCTCAGTAGGCAACACAGAACCGTCTGTCTGTCTGCAGGTACATCCCCACAGCCGCAGCCTTTGGTGGGCTGTGCATTGGGGCCCTCTCGGTCCTGGCTGACTTCCTGGGTGCTATTGGGTCTGGAACCGGAATCCTGCTGGCAGTCACCATCATCTACCAGTACTTTGAGATCTTCGTCAAGGAGCAGAGCGAGGTGGGCAGCATGGGAGCCCTTCTCTTCTGAGCTTTGTGTGCCCATGGACCAGGGTGAGGGCTCCAGAACTGCCTGGAAAGGGTGCTCTTACCACTGGAGCATGCTACCGTGGCATAGGGACTTTTAAATTTTTTTATTAATTTTTTTTATTTCATATCTTTTCATTCCACTGTGTAAAGTGCTAGGAAATTTCCAGTTTGAAATTTTGCTTTTTATTCTGGCATTGGCAAAAAGAAAAACAGTAGAAGTGAATTGTTAGCTAATGACCAGAGGATGTGGTAACCGATTGTTCCCAAGTATCCGATGTAATTTTTATTTAAACCTTTGCACTACTCAGTGCCTGGCAGCTGCAAGGGTCCCAACTGCCTCCAGGCAGTCTGTGGCCCTGGTTGAAGGAAGCACAAACTAGGAGATGTCTCCATCTCACGTGGGCCGCAGAAAACGGCTGCAAACAGATGTGTTTTCTGGGGACTTCATGAGATTAACTCTCGGGGTGAGGACATCTGGCTTAGGACTCTGTACGATGCCATCAATCTGTAAAGCAGGTTTCATAGGACAGAGCTGCTACTGGAGAAATAAGTGCCCTGGAAGCTGGCCCACCTACTACCCTGCATATGCTCTGGGTGGTGCAGCTGAGCATGCAGACGGTGAACAACAGCAAGATCTGCCTGCCTACCATTGCCCGCAAGGCGGGGACTCCAGGCTCTTCCTGGAGCCTAGCCATACTAGATAGCTGGGTACATATAAAGGGCTTCATGCTTGCCCTTCCTTGGTTCCCTCTAGAAAGGGAGCTCCTATGGTGTCTTCCTCCTGAAAATTTCCTGTTCCAGTTTTTAGACTCTTTTTTAGAATTTGTTAGGACCAAATGTAGACTGGCTCAGGACCTATAGGAAAATACACCAGGGTTTGGATCTCTTAGGGAAGTTGCTCAGAATCCTGTCTGGAGTTAAGGTATCTGGGGTGACAGTTGACATGGGGGTTAGGAGCTCAGGCCTGTAAGAGAGGCCCCCAGACAGACAGTGCCTAGCAGCAAGGGTGCAAGGCTGCAGTTTGAGATCAGAGCAAGTAGAGATTGTTAGCTTACCTTAAGACACAGGAAGGTCCAAGTTGTTCCCACAAGGGGGCAGGAGCCCTGGGGGATGTGCAGACGAGTGGTCACAGCCTGCCAGCTACACCTGGGTCCTTCTCACCTCTGGAAGTAGCAAATGTCTCCCTGACCCGGGGTTCCTAGGGACCCTTGCTGCTGTGCTTGCCAGAAAATGGCAGTCAAGGGACAGTTAGTTACTTGCCCCTACACAGGTCAGCAGCAGGGCCAGATCCTTTGCCCACAGCCCAGGACTCACCATATCACACGTGGCCTTGTCTAGACCCAGTCCTGAGCAGAGGAGCCCGGTGCCCTCCCAGTCCACAGGGTCTTCCCACTGCCCCTCCTCTGCCACTGCCACAGGGCAGGAGGGCCTTCCACCTACACTAGGGACTCCACAGCTTCTGGCAGGCAGGTGCAGAGTCCCCAACTCTGGGCTGTGCTGGGGAACCCACAGCCTCATCTGCTGTAGCCGTCAGCTGGGCCTAGTAGCCTGTGGTTGATGGTCACCATTTGTGGGTGAGTGGGGATGACCTGGCTTCCAAGGACTGTCACTGTGGACACCAAAATGGCTTAACTGAGATACAGTGAAAAAGTGACAAATAAAACCGACTTTTTACAAGCTGCCTCGTCATCCTTGCTAACTGCCACTGAGAGCAGAGGTCTTGTTCGGGGGTGTTGGCAGTGAGCCAGGGTACCAGTGGACTTGTGATATCTTCCGGGAGTGGCTCTGCCAAGTACTGCCTGCCACTCCTGGGAAGCATGGAGCTGGGGCAGTGGAATCCTGTGCACCAGTAGGGGTGCGGCTGTGGCTTCCAGGACAACAGTGTACACCTGGGTCCCAAAGGGTACTGGAGTGAGCTGCCCAGCCAGGTAGGTGGCACGAGTTGGCGGGCACCTATAGCTCTAATTGTCCAGGCCCAGAGCACAGTTGCTTATAGGGAGGCTTGGGCTGGCTGAAGTTGCCCTGGCACTAGACCTGCAGCCAAAGTAGAGTATGTTCTTGGTGCTGGCCAGAGCCTGATGGGGACAGGTTACCTGGGTGGTAACCCCTGGGAACTGATCTGCCAGAAGTTTCCGGTTTACATATCCATGCAGGTGACAGGGCAGTTCTCGGGCAGGACTGGGGGGGGGGGGCGCTATACTCAGCACACTCCCTGCACATGCTGCTCCACAGCTTTGGAACACTTCTCTGCTCCCCTAGGATTGCTTGGTGGGCAGGTATGAGCCTGACTGCAGAAGCCTGGCCTCAGCATCACTGCTTAAGACTGCTCAGACGCAGGTGGGCAGCCAGCTGTGCCCTGCACTCACCTGCCTGCCAAGCACAGCTGAAGCCTAAGCCAGAAACATGGCTGGAGGTGGTGGGGTTCAGGCAGCAGGTAAATGTTGGCATCTAGAAAACCTCCCACTCTAGAGAGAGACTGATCCTCTTGCTGCCTGGGGACTTGAGACTACATCTGCCAGAACCAGCCTGTCTGCGGGAGTCAGCAGAGCCCTGGTTACAGCTGCACTTTGGCCTAACATGCCAGACTTGGTTTCTGCCCGAGGTTCCCTTCCTACTGCTTGGGTGCTGGTGTCCTCCAGGCGCCTCTGCGGATACCTAGTAGGGATGACAGAGGGTTCAGGTCTACTGATTTGACAGTCCCTAGCATCACCTGGGAAAGGAACTCTTGTGCAAAAGATTTAGATGAGGTTCACTTACGTGTACCTGTGAGGGATCTTCTTCATTAGGTTGAGGTAGGAAGGCCCACCCTAAATGAGGGCACCACCATCTCACTGGCTAGAGATGGACTGACAAGAGAAAGCTGGCTGAGCATGTGGATGACTGGATGCAGTGTGACCAACTGCCCCAATGTCCCTACCACAGTGGACTGAGCAAGAGTGAACCCTTTTGCTGCAACGAGAAATAATGAACCAGGTTCCTTGTGCTCCCTGCAGCCCAGCCTGTCCCGGCTGGAGTGGATGACAGCCTCAGGAGCGCCTAGGGAAGACCAAGGAGCCTCATCTCTGTTGAAATGGGGTGGCTCAGGCCAGGCCCTGGGGAAGAGAATGCTTCCTAGTGATAAGAAAAACCCAGCCTGCACTTCAGCATTCACCAAGCTCTGGTCTCACCTGCTGCAGGAGCGCCATTACTGGCAGCACCTGCATCATTGTGGCTGAAACCTGATCAGCTCATCTAGTATTGCATTGTACCAGCTAATAGCCCTGTGGAGAAAATGGAATGGAAGCTAATTGCACCCTGTGAGCTCATATCCCAACAAGAACATTTCTGTAGTGTCTACTGAACCCGGCACCTATTTCCCGGCCTGCCTGACAGCCTCCTTCCGGTCATCCTTCAAAGCCCACCTCAGTAAGACTTAAAAACACCCACATACAAGCAATCAGAGGGGCTGGAAGCCAGGCCTGGTGGCACAGCTGTAATCCCAGTGTTCACACGGCTGAGGGGATCATGAGTTTGAGGCCAGCCTTGGCTACCGTCTTCACAGTGGTGGGGGGAGGAGGGGTGGAGGTAGTGACAACAGCTATGTCTTCCATAAAGGAACCAAGACAGTCTACACTAGATCAGAAAAATGCCCAAGATACACTGGAGGAAAAACAAAAAGCAAGAATAGTGTCTATAATTGCTCATGGTTAGAGTAATGGCATGGTTAGAGTAATGGCATGGTAGGTAAGGAGGAGCCCAGTGTGGTAACACATGCCTTTAATCCCGTTGCTTCAGAAGTCGAGACAGATGGGTTCCAGGTCATTCTGGGCTGCACGACATACACAGTGAGACCCTGTACCCACCCTTCACACACACACACCACACTGGGGAGGGGGGCTAGCAATCCCTTCAGAACTAAATGTACATGACCTCTCCCAAGTCTTATATACATGGGTGTGGTGGTTTGAAAGAAAATGGCTCTCAAAGGGAGTGGCACTATTAGGACATATGACCTTGTTGGAGGAAGTGTGTCACTGTGGGGGCAGGCTGGAGGTCTCTTTTTGTTCAAGCTTCTCCCAGTGTAACTGTCAGTGGAGTTCTTGCTGTCTTTTAGTCAAAAGTTCTCAGCTCCCGCACTATGTCTGCCTACACACCTCCATGCTCCCCATCATGATGATAATGGACACACTCTGAAACTGTAAGCCACTACCACAATTAAATGTTTTCTTTATAAGGGTTGCTGTGGTCATAGTGTCTCTTCACAGCAAGAAAAACCTTAACTAAGACAATGGGAAATGGAAGAGCCCAAACAACCATGAGAAATCATGTGATAAGTAGATGGTGTGATAGCCATATACTGCTCTGAATGAAAGGAGTCAACTCACAAAGGACAAACGCAACCACAGCACTCATGGGCGAGAAACAGCTTGTCCTAGGGTTTCTATTTGCTGCAAAGAGACACCATGACCACGGCAACTCTTATAAAGAATAACATTTAATTGAGGTGGTTGCTTACCGTTTCCTAGGTTTAGTCCATTATTATGGTAGGGAGTGGCGGTGTGTAGACAGACTTGGTGCTAGAAGATTCTACATCTTGATAGGCAGGCAACAGGAAGTAGTCTGGCTCACTGGGTGTGGCTTGAGCATACATGAGACCTCAAAGCCTGCCCCTACAGTGACACACTTCCTCCAACAAGGCCACACCGCCCATTAGTGCCACTCCCTTTGGGAGCATTTTCTTTCAAACCACCACACAGGTGTCCAAGACTCCTCCAAGGAAAGCTGCCCCCATCTTCAGGAGTTTGGCTGGACCTGCTGGCTAAAGATCATCACAGATGGGATTGTTGACTGTGACCTTCCCTTTTCCAAGGGCCCAGGGAAGCCCAGGGGACCCTCACCTGAGTACTCAACCACCCCGCCCAACAAGTTGGATATAATCTTGCCCTAATTATACTAATGTGGCCTTGGGAGCTCTGAGAGGCACTAGAGGACATAGGTGGGAAAGAAGGAAGGGGACTCTATCTATCCAGTCATGGGAGGAGTTACATCCCTGCTGGGCACATCTTCAGTGTGGCTGCTTTAAGGTCACCTACACCCCTGCCTATGGCCCTCTATCCTTTGCTCTATAAGACCAATAAATCCATGATCTTTGGTGGGATTTAGTTTGTCAGTGGGCCCTTAGGAGAAAGTGGGTAGACATTCTTTATTCTCCTCAAGGGAAGGGATTTTAGCAACAGCCCAATGCTGATTTGCCTTCATGTGGGTGAGGGAAGGGGGGAGGGTGCTCATGGACTTTTCTAGTGAATAACCTCCTTCATAGGGGCTAGGTAGCTTTTCTTTGTCAGAGCTCACAATGGCCCACTCATGGCTCTAGAATTTTACTCTATGAACACAAGCAAATCTGGACCTCTAGGCAAGGACTGGAATTCTTACATCCATTGGGATGAGGGAACGAGGTCTGTCATGGTGAAATGCAAAGGAGACTGGACCTGGATGGAGAGTACCTTCCTTCCCTAACCTCTCCCACCTCTAGCTCACTAGGAAATAGGCTATGAGTGTTGAAATGGCTTGCACGGGGGGAATAGGAGGTAGGACACAGCATCATCGCACACTCCTTTGACACATTCTAAACTCTGCACCAATTCAGAATTATCGCAAAATTATCCGTTCACAACCGTATCAGCATGCGGCACACTTTTATCCCAGTTCGAGGCCACCTGGTCTCCATGGAGAGTTCCAGGTCAGCCAAGCCTTCATAGTGAGATCTTGCCTTAGACAGATAGATGGATGAATGATAGACAAATAGATGACAGACAGATAGACGGAATGTGTGTTTCCTTTCAGACACTGAAAAATCCAAATTCCACACTCTTCTGGCAACTGGTTCTCTTACAGGCTTCCTCGGTCCAGAGGCTGCATGCGCGGCCGCATGGGGGCGCTTTGGGCCGCGCCACTGAAGGTCCACAAGTCTCTGCAAGGCTCTGGGCCGCACCTCCCGCCCGTGTCCCCATTAATCACGCGTGCTGACGGCGCCGACCCGCACGCGGGCGGCGTGACGGCGCCGGTGACGGCAGGTGACGGAGCGGGCAATCGGCGGGCGCGCATCGGCCCATCTTATCGCACCGGCCCAGCCTTCGCCCGCCGCGCGCCGCCCATTGATCGCGGGGGCCGGGGCCGAGGGTCAGCGCGGACGCTCGGCCTGACAGCCACATCCATCGCGCTGACGGCCGCACGCGCGCCTCGCCGGGCCATTAATCACTGTGCAGCTCCGACTGACGGGGAGGGCGACAGGGCCAGCGGGCGACTGCCAGCCCTGCCAGCCCGCATTTCCCACTGCCGGGTCCTGCCGCAGGTCACCGGCATCATCCCCAGGTCACTTGCAACCTGGGATAGGAGGACAGTGTGTATCTCTCCCAAGGGAGAGCAGGCTCGTCTGGCTAAGTCTGGATCATACCATAGCTCCTTTCTAGGGGTTGTGGGGTGTGGGGCGCTTCTGGAAACTGGAGCGCAATCAGTACTGCATCCAAACACAGAGGGCTGGACCTAAGCTTGCGCCTGTTTCACAAACTCTGATCTCCTCTAGCAACATGAGCCAAGGCATTATTCTTTGAACCCTGGTCACAGTGCCTAAGAGTCTCACACTTCAGCTTGGCTGCGGCTCCTCCCTCAAAGGCAGGGCCTTTTCAGACAGTGGCCCAACCAGGGCTGGCTCAGCGTCAGGAAGACAGAGGTCTACAGGGTGTAACTCCCACCCTCTGCCTGCAACTCCATTTTCTTAGCCTAGGCTTGTTGACCCACCACTTTTTGGTGTGAAAAACAAATTCCGTTTCTTCTTAAAACCCAAATATTCTCTGAATCAACCTAGGGTTGGAGGCACCCTAAAGAGGTGACATGTCTGCAAAGCTAAGCACAATGACTGGTCACTTGGGAGCCTGCACTGCACCTGGAATAAGGGGCAGAGGCTTCTACTCAGCCACCAAGTAGCTCAAGGGGAGGCTTCCAAGAGCCTGGCCCAGAACTGGGATAGTGGCCACCTCCTGTGACCAGCCCCCACCCTGCCTGACTTTAATATTACAACAATTTTTCAAGCTGGAGCTGAACTAGTGGGAAAAATGGGTCTGCTGTAATTGTTGTTAGATTGTGTGTCAGCCTGATAAGATGTAACAAATACTTCTCCCCACCAGGGTCTGCTGCCCGCCTGGGAATGGATGGAGAAACTTCTCTCAGTCTGCAAGGGATGGGCCATAAAAACTTCGCCTCTAAGATTAATGTAATAATCACAGGCCTTGCTGGGGGAATGGGAGGAAAATTAAAATAACCAAACCTTGCCACCTAGCCAGACCATCTCCCGCCTATCAGAGCACGATCCCCCTTCCTCAGGCACTGCCACAGCCCAGATGAGGGAGAAGTAGCAGGGTCCATGGGCTGTGGCTAGGAAAACAAGTTCACACCCCTAGTCCGCACTGAAAGCACTGGAGAACAGTGCTGAGGGCTGTACAAGAATATCCCCACCCCACCGCTACCGCATGCTTCTCTCTGATCAGCTGCTGTGAAGAGTTAGATGAGTAGAGTCACCTGCCTCAGTCTACCCTGCAGCCTCGCCTGCTCAAGGTCAGATCCTCAACTACTGCTAGGTATGGAAGTCCAGGCACACAGTTCCCAGCTCAGACTGCAGCTAGGCTGAACGCAAATTCAGTTTCTGTCTCCAGCTATCTGGGCAGTCAATTAGTCTCAACACTGTGTCCTCATGAGGTCAATTGACGTCACACTGAGAATGCCAGCACTCAGGAAACAGAGGCAGGAGGATTGCCTCAAACTCAAAACCAGCCTGCTTTACATAGCAAAACTGTCTCAAGACAAGGTACCCAATGTACAAACTAAGTACCCACAAGTCCACACTGATGGTTTTACTCAATAGGCAAGCAGTGACAGTCCTCTTGCAGACTCCCAGGGTAGCCCACAGCCCTCAAGTGTGGTCAGCACAGAACAGGGAGCATGCATGCACAAGGTCCTAGACGGGCAGCCTTGTCCACATGCTGAGGGATCACAGTAAAGTGTTTATAGAAAATAACTGCCAAGATGGGCTGCAGACTTGTGGCTTTGAATGCCCAACAGTCACCCTTGTCCAGGTCATCAGAACAGAGAGGCCAGGGAATCTCACAGCCAAGAGCCTGAGAGGATGAGGTGGAACATCCCTCTGCCCAACACATGTGCTGCCCTACTGCAGAATGCTGTGTCCAGCAAGTCCCCGCACTGATGCCACAATAGCTACAAATCTAAACCGGTTCTCTAATTTCTGTGTATGTTATGCACAAATAACCTTGTTTAGTGCTGGAGATAGGACTCAGAGCCTCCCCTATTAACTCCAGCTCCAGGGACTATGATGCTGTCTTTTGGCTTCCACAGGCACCTGCAGGTATGTGTGTGTGCATGTGCACACACACACACACACAAGCACACACAAGTACACACATACACACATCCAAACATAAACACCTAAAAAGAGAGGTATAATCAAAATAACCTACTTAGTTTTATTAGAAAACAAGCCAGGTAGGAAGGGTTCCTTCCAAGCAGCCATGGAGGTTTGATAACTTAGATTGTTTCCACACAGAGCCAACAACACTGCAAAGCATGCCTGACTCAAGGCCCTGTCCACGGTGTGGGGTCTGTCCTCTGGGTGCACCTCCCAACCCAATGTTACTTCATGTACTTGTCCTGCTGGTCAGCCAGAATCTTGGCAGAAGACTTGGCATCATAGAAGAGTTCGCTGATCTCTTCCACATGCTCCTTCTCAATGCTGTCCTTCCCGTTGATCTTGGCCAGCAGGTTGGCTGGGGTCAGCAGCTGCACTGAATACCTACAGCAGACAGCACAGGAGTGAACAGGGGGCCACTGAAGGGAGCCCAGAGTCAGCAGGCAGCGTGGACACTGCTGGCACGGCTGCAACAGTCTAGCTGGAGTGAACCCGAGGAGGACTTCCACTGCCCATTACAACTGAGGTGGGGGACACCGGGGGACAGGTGCTCTTCTCACCCCTGCAAAGGAGGGGACTCCAGGTCTGCTGACAGTCTAACACTTTGATGTCCACACACCCTGGCAGGGCGGACAGTGCCAACTTAGATGGGGACTGTTAGTTAACAAGCAGGGAAATCAACACAGGCAACCAAAAGCTCATGCTGGTCTAAGACATGGAAAGCCAATCTGCGAAAGTTCACTCAAACAGCTGCCAATTTCTTCCTTCAGGAACAAGAGCACATACTCAAGGGACACAGGGAGGGCTCAGGGTCTGAAGAACTAGCTTCTCCAGTCCCTGTCTTTGAGATCTGGCAGAACAGCCTGGAGAACACTGCGCATGCACTGATTCCCTGGGCTGCCCACTGAGTTCCATGGTGGGCTTGCTAGAGACTGGGACCTAAAACTCATTTCTAGATCCTTGGCACTCAGCTCAGTGCCTGGGGAAGGGCCCCAGCACGCTGCTACCTGGCACAGCATACCTCAGTGTGGTCTTGGTGCCAATCTCCCCCAGGTGGTTAAGCGCCTCCTCGCTGATGTTGATGCCTTCCGTCTGGGCTCGGATCTTAATGATCTTTGGAGAAAACAACATGATTAAGTATTTCAACTGTGTTCACTGTCTGACCTGCTGATGGCCACCAGCACTGCTGGCCTGCATCTCTGGGGATAACATGCCCCAGTCACAGTCCACCTGAACGTTGTTACAAGGGTACTCTCATGCCAGTGTAGCTCACAGCTTCCTCTAGCCCTCTCCACTGTTACAGAGAACTAGGACCAATCCTAGCTTTGCCCTCAAGGCTCCAACCTCTCCTGGCAGCTTGGGTACTATCACCTATGAGCACTCAAGCAAGAGAAGACATTTTTTATTTGCTTGATAAATACTATGGTTAAATAAATCAAAAAAAAAAGTTACTTTAAGAGATTTACCAGCCTCCTAACATCGCTGAAATATCTAATCTATCAAGAGCCTAATGCTTGTTGCACTGAGTATCCTGGTGAGGCTGGAGGGGCGACCAGCAGGCTGAGATGCAGCAGCAGTGGCACGGGGTCCCACAGGCGCAGCAGCACTGAGTGATAAGGGCCAGTAGGATAATGATGTTGTGTGTTGCGGGGCTGAGATAACTCGAGGACTTCGAGCCTCATATAATACAGGAATTTTTCACTCTGGCAGCTTCGTAAACAAGATATCAAGAAGCCGCTGTTTAAATTAAAGCCGTAAAAACAGCCAGAGTAGAGGCCCAGGAACGGGAAGTCACTGAGTCCTAACACCAGACTCTGGAGAGAGAAAAGGGGAGTGGAGGCTCGAGATGGCTGAGGCTGACAGTTGAGACTCTGCTGGGGTCAGCAGCCATCAGCTGCCTGTCACTGTGAGCTGCCTGGAGCTGAGGTCAGCAGGCTAGCATGCATTCTTAAGAGGTGGCACTTCACAGGCCACCAATACTGGTGCTACCTTCATCTAGACAAGGCTGTAAGAGCAGAATTGGGGGGGGGGACCACTTGACTGGTTCAAACAACGGCCCCAACACTACAGAGGCCACAAACACATCTGCTGTGCTCCTCAGGGGTCAGGATGTGATCATCTACACAGGCTCAGCTATCAGGTCCAACAGCAGAGCGGCCTAAGACAGACACCAGATGGGTTCGAGAGCTGTGGAAAGAAAGCTAGAAAGGATGCACTGCTCTGCTCCATCAGTCAGCTACACGACTCAAGAACTTGTGACCAAAAGCTGGATAAGAAAGACCTAGGGCCAACAGCAAACATGGCTGCTCAGGCGTGTTCTGGAGCTACATGAGGGACTGCGCACATCAGTGGACATCAGTGGCAGGGGCATGTTCTGGAGCTACAAGATGAATGAACACATCAGTGGACATCAGCACAGGGCATGCTCTCAGCACACATAGAGTCCTAGGTCCTGTCCCCAGTGCTGCCAACTCCAGACAGATACACACACTGAAGGCCAGAGGCTGGCTGAGGGGAGGGCCAGCCAGACCTCTCTGTTGTACTGGATCTGTGCCTTGGCTTCCTTCCATAATGCAGGGATATCTGCTCTCACTGTCTCTAGAACAGGCCAGAACAATCATGGGAGCGCCTACCTCAGCTGCTTGGAAACAGGCCGCTCATGGATGAGCTCTTTACTCATTTAATAAGCTGCAGGGATGTTTATAAGGTGTCAGCGCTAGTGGCACCCTTCACATGTTAAATCTGTCTGTGTAAAACCGGCCTTAACTCCAGCAAAAGGCTGAGAGGATCCCTGAAGCCATCAAGGCCAAAGCAAGACTCAGACAGGCAGCCACTAACAGAAGCCTGGACACTGGCCCAAGCAGGCAGAGCACTCACTCCAGAGGAGCTTCGCCTGTAGCTCCAAGGTGAGCAACTCTGGATGGGCCCAGCTCCACCACTTAGTTATCAGAAAGCTGTTGTCAAAGACCCTAGGAGCAGACCATGATGCAGCTGAGGATGATGGTGCCCTGGTCCTGTCACTATCACACAGAATGCATGTGATAATTTTGCAAAGCAAAGAGAGAGTTCTCTTTGTGACACCTGAGTGACAATGTCTCAAAACCAAAGGTAGGGCTCTCATTTACCAGAGAAAGCGCTGTTCTAGTTTGTGATAAAACACTGACCAAAGCGACTGGGGAGGAAAAGTCTATCACATCTCATAGATTACAGGACACTGTCCAGGGAAGCCAGGGCAGGAACTCCAGCAGGATCCTGGAGGCAGGAACTGAATCAGAGACATGGAGGAGTGCTGCTTACCGTGCAGATCCTGGGCTCATGTTCGGCTAGTTTCTTATACAGCCCAGGTCCACCTAGGAATGCCTAGGAATGGCACTGCCCGCAGTGGGCTGGCCCAGCTTACATTAATTGGTAATCAAGAAAATGCCCTACAGACATGCCCACAGGCCATTTGGATGGAGACAATTTCCCAGTGGAGGCTTCCTCTTTCCCAGGTGTGTCAAGCTGACAATCAAGACCAGCCACCACAAGTGCCAGGTGCTCAAGCCACTCAGCCAGGCAGGGAGCCACAGAGGAGCGAGTGTCACTTCCTGGCACTACTCCAGCTTTGACTCAACAGCAAGCGCTTCCTGGTCTGCGGTTCAGTTTTGTTTCTGCTTCTGATGAGTGCCCACCCTGGCATCGGCCTGGGAGGTAATGACCATTTCAAGACACAGGGATGAGTGGGAGGAAGTCAGGCCATGAGGGATGTGCGCCTTCTCAGAAGGAACTGGGATCCCAGGCCTCTCCTAGCTCTCTGTTTATAGGCCACTATGAGGTAAGCAGCCACCTGTGCTATATGTCCTCCCCATGATATAGTTACAGGCTCAAAGCAACAGGGTCAAGTGACAAACTAAAGCCACTGAAACCATGTTCCAAAATAAACCTTTCCATACTTAGGTTGATTATCTCCAAGACTGTCACAGTAACTGAAAGATACTGTCACAAGGGCCATGAGGTGATCTCCTAAATCAGGTACACAAGTGGCACTAAGGACAGCTACAGCTGGTTATGGAGACACCAGACTTGCTGGTGTGTCACCAAGACCCCCCGGAGGGCCACCAGGGAGAAGCACTGACAGGGCCACACTGCACAGGCCACAGGAGAACACAGTTTCCGAGTGTGCCCAGAAGAGAGGAGCCACACACCCCTGAATGCGCCAGGCATCTTGTCCTGCCCTAGCTACTAGCCAGCTTTATAACCTTAGGACAGCTGTTTAAGCTAACCTCAGTAGTCTCACGTGTCTAAGTTTTTGTTTTCCTTAAAGTCTATCTAGCCTAGCCTCCAACTCACTATTAGCTAAGAGACTCCTCCCATCTCCATTTCTCTAGTGTTGGGATTACACACAAGCTTCACCAAGCCCAGGTTATATGGTTCTGGGGACCCAAACCAGGGATTTATGCATCCTAGAAAATCTATCTGCCAACAAGCTACAGCCCCAGAGTGGTTATTTGCTTGTTTCCCTTTTTGTTTTGTTTTTTTGTTTGTTTGTTTTTTTCTGAAACAGAGTTTTTCTGTGTAACTGCCCCAGCTGTCCTGGAACGTTAGATGAGGTGGTCTTGAACTCAGAGAAATCTACCTGCCTGCTTGCCTCGACCTCCCTAGTGCTGGGATTAAAAGTATGCCATTACCACCAGCTGCTATGTCCTTTTGAGACAGGATCTTACTCCTGCCTCATCCTCCCGAGTGCTGGGATTGCAGGTATGCATTACCACATCAGGAAACTAGGTCATACTTGTCCCTTCTTCAGGCTGATGTCATCCAGTGGCCATCAAGTCCATATTTTCTTTCCCCCTTTCCACAAGAGTAGAGGGACCAGACCACAGGGAACAGAGGTTCTAACTCATCTGAGAATGTCCACTCAAAATGACCCATCTTCGAGAGCCTCAAGGACACTGGGACCTGCTCAGACTGGTAAATGAAAGCCAGGCCGAGGCTAAGAGGTCAGAGGTGGGCAGAGAGAGGAGTGAACGGGAGGCTCAGGAGCTCACCTGCTTCATCTCCTGCGGTGTGTACAGCATGGTCCTGATGATCATCACCCGGTCCAGCAGGTCCAGTGGGATGCCGTGTGGAGAGGTGATGTCCTCGGTGCCCCTACAAGGGCCAAAATCACTCCCATTACCCAAGGAACTCTGAGATCCTGGACAACATGCACATGAGTAGAGGCATTCACAGCACAGGGTAGGTCGCTAGCATCCCTGAGCATCAGGGTCAGGTGGCCCAGGGGAATAGCTTTATTATTCCAGAAACAGAAAGTTTGGGAAGGGAGAACACACCAAAAACAAAAATAAAACAAAACAAAAACAAAAAAACTATCTGCCATACTTTCAATGAATGTCTCATAGTTTCACTGCCAATGTGTACATTTTTCTGTTTTTGTTTGTTGTTTCAGTATTAATAAGCATGCTTAAGTTTTACTTGACAGCACACATTAGTGAATTTCCTCTGAAACTATCACCATGCTGACCAGCTCAAGGGTCTGAGGAATGGATGACTGTGCCAGCCAACAAAGCTACATGAGTAACTCAGCTGCCCAATATCATAGTTAGAACCAAGCATTTGAATTCCTAAATATTTTTTGCTTTAGTGATTTAGAAAAAGAAAAAAGGGAACACCTTGATTGAGTTGCATTTCCTTGGTCACTAATGAGGCACAAATGTTTTCCCTAACATTCACTCTTTTCTTCCCAAGAATTGTCCAATTACATCCTTTGTTTTTTTCTTCAATCCTTAGCCAAGCCCTTGTCAACAGCCAGGCAAGGAGGCCTGCCAACCTGCCAGGTCTGTGCCAGCTGCCTGATGCGACACACGCTGGGCAAACACTGGTGCTCTTCAGGCCAGCCTGGCTGCAGCCATGGGAGCTCAATAGCTGTGGGCCTCTGGAGCAGGCCATCCTAACATGGGTGGTCATCAGCCTCCCTAGCATCTTGAGCCCAGTCACAACTGCAATGGATAACAAAGAACAAGGCATGTCACTTCAATTTAATTGTTAATATCAAAATATGTGGTTTCAGGACTGGTGACACGGCTCAGCAGGCAATGGGGTTTACCAAGCCTAATAGTCCGAGTTCAATTCCTAGAACCCACATGGAGCAAAGTGAGAACCTCCACAAGTGTGTAGTGCTATGTGGTGTGAGAATGTGCACACAGACACACAAAAAAGGAAGAAGAAAAAGAGGTGCAAGCAAGAAAAAAATATTCAAACATCTATTTTGAAATTCTTTTTAACCAGTTAAGTATCGGTGTACATTTATTATAAAGATAAATGGAAGTGAGGTATGTGGCAGCACAGGATAAACTGGAAACCCACTAAGAAAAACAAGCCAGACACAGGACAATGGTACAGACTGCGTGCCAGGAAACAAATGGCCACATCCACACAATGAAGTCAGAAGCCACTGAGGTCTGCTGTGGTCGGAGTGGGAGATGGGACTGGATGCTTAAGGGCTACAGGAGTCCTGTTTTTGAAGAAAGGAAACAGGCTGGTGGACAGCTCAGTGGCTAAGGCCATTGGCTGCTTTTGAAGAGGACCTGTTGTTTGGATCCCAGAAGCCACATGGTGGCTCACAACCACCTGTAACTCCAATTCTAGGGGATTCAATGTCCTCTTCTGGACTCCACAGGCTCCTGCATACATTTATACACATAAGATAATGTCATGGAAGAGCGCGTGAGCAATGAAGTGCCCTCCAGTAGCCCTCAGAAGACAGAGCCTACACAAATGTGGTTAATGAGCTTTCGTATGGCTGAGTCCATGAAAGCTAAATCTTAAACCAAAAGACCACTCAGAAGTCACTAAGTATTGTGGAATATTAGTTTAAGATGTGTTACATTCATTTATGCTGTGTTATATCTGTTTAATGATGCAAAGATGTGTTGTATTCTTTTATGTTGCATTTGTTTAACTATGCAAAGCCATGTTACTTTGCCTGCCTAAAACACCTGATTGGTCTAATAAAGAGCTGAACAGCAAACAGCAAGGCAGGAGAAAGGATAGGCGGGGCTGGCAGGCAGAAAGAATGAATAGGGGGAGAAACCTAGGGGAGGAGCAAGAAAAAGAGGAAAACATCAGGGGTCAGTCACCCAGCTACACAGAAAAGCACAGAGAAAAAAAGGAAAGAAAAGATATACAGAAATAGAGAAAGGTAAAAGCCCAGAGGCAAAAGGTAGATGGGATAATTTAAGAAAAGCTAGCAAGCCAAGTTAAGGCCAGGCATTCATTCATAAGAAAGAGTAAGACTCCATGTGATTTATTTGGAAGCTGGGGAGTGGTTCCTAAAGAGCCAAAGAGTATTAAAAAAAAAATTAAGAACTGCCAATTACTATTTAATCATTCAAGTCATGAATCTGAAGCACAAAGATTCTTCTAGAGAATACGTGCATGGGAAATTGTTTGTGGACTCCCATATGAGACACAGGGACACTGCTCAGTGGCATCTGCAGAGCCAGCACTTAACTAGGAACAGAGCAGACCCACATCTTACTACAAACTTCTTAATAAATGTATTCTAATGAATACCACACTTCTAGGTAGACAGCCTGGGTGGTGAGCCTACATGCCCAACGCCCCTTGAGCTTGGGTACCATGCCTCTGCAGGATGCGCTGGACCTCTACAAACAGCTTTCACTTGAGCAAATAGTCCATGCACTTTTTAACACTCCTCTGCCTAAACTCTGGGCTCTGTACCATGCCACTACTGACTTCTGGACCCCATACTTTCTGTCAGAGGCTGTATTATGCACTGTGACACCCAAAGCACTGAGTCATGAAAAATAAAAATGTCCCCAGGTATTGCCAGATGTTCATAGGTAGAACAGCACCTGAAGCCAGTGCCCACTGTTGCTCTCTATAATCCACAATGCCAGGGACACAGGTGACACAAGGCTTTTCTGATGGCTGAAACACAGTAAACACCCAAGCAATTCAATAGGCAACTTTCTGACAGGCTCCTGACCTCAGCCCAGTGGACACAATGACACTACTTTTAAAAGGACAGCCATATGACTTGGTTGCCAATGCCACTCGTTAAGAATGGTCATTTGGATATGGGAATGTCTCTGCAATTAAGAGAGCTTACTGTTCTTCTCAAGGGCCCAGGTTCAGTTCCCAATACCACACCAGGTGGTTCAGAACCACCTGTACCTGTTCCAGGGTATGCAACATCCTCTGACCTCTGTAGCACCTGCACACACATATAGTTATGATGCTTGTGGCTCAAGAGCTCAGCAGCAAGCTCCTCAGGGGAGAAGGCTGTGCACAACTTATCACAGCTTGCTCATACCGTGCAGATATTCCTGAACCTTGTCTTTTAGCATCCTAGTCAAAACTTGCTGAGTGTGTACTCTGGAGTCCATTGTTCACCCAAACCCAAGCCACATGCATACCTGGTAAGAGCTCTGGCCCTGCTTGTCCAGGTTGGCAAGAGCAGCAGTGCACTATGATGCTCCACATGTGGGCTTTCTTGGGGATACTGTCAGCATGATGGAGCATCCCCACTAGCACTCAGTACCAAGTCCACTTGATGGTTAGTTCACATGGCTGGTTACAGCTTGGTTCTCACAAGCAGGCTGGGATCAAGAGCTCCTTCTTCCTGGATATAGCCCTGGCAACTGAGAGCAAGAGCTGCCAGCCTCTGTTGGTACCCACTGGGCTAGGTTAGCTTTGTTTGCAGAGCTCCCAGCAGGGGGCATCATGTGTTCATGCTGAGCACAGATGAAGTTGTGCAAAAAAAAAAAAAAAAAAAACAAGTCTCCAGCAAAGCCACAGGTGCCAGGCTTTCTGGGTCAGGGCCCCCATTTAGCTTCCAGATGACACCCAGGTGCCCCTGATCCTCTCCAGAAGTTGGCCTGGACTTGGCACAGCAGCTTCCTCTAACATTGCAGGACACACCTGTGGCACTCCTCTTAACCAGATTGCATCACAGGGTGCCAGGGCAGCCACACAATGAACCACCCACATAACCCAGCTATAAGTGGGTAGGGGGACACAACCGAGGTGGGCTGCTGTTGTAATGTACTAGTGCTCACAGCAAGCACCAGACTGCTCCCCACTAGCCTGCTCCAGAGCCAGTAGCACCCAGTACAGACAGTCTTAGTGCAGAATACGTTTCTCCAACAAGTGGCCCATCCTCATGGAGCGGCAAGCCTGCAGTCTGGACTTCTAGTTCCCTGTAGCTCTAGCTAGTATGAACACTCATGGGCCATAGGGCCCTTTTCCAGTTCCCAGTGCCCACTGCCAGGATGACAAGCCCCAGGGCACTGTCTCATGAAGCTGATGTGGGCTTGAAAAGAAGTCCCATCCATCCCAGCACTGCAGAAGCTAACCCTGAACGTTCCAAGGGACCACAGGAAATCTCTAGGACACTGCAACTGCATATTAGGGCCTCGGACAAAAGCATCTACATTCTCTGCAGCTCAGGCCCAGAGTATTAAAGACAACATGGAGACTGGAAAAGTCCTCTGCCCCAGGTTTAGGTCTGCAATAACAGAGGAGACACTCTCAACGGGGCATAAGGGAGGATGGCCAGCAAGGTACCACTGTGTCACAGAAAGGTCTGTGGGGTGAGAAGAACTGGGCCAAGTTACATCATTCAGTTCCCTCACCTGAAGTGAAGTTGGCCGTGCCTACCTCTTAGCAGGTGATGTAAGAAGTCAGCTAGCCATGACATTCCACCAAAAACCAGCCCTATGTGACCATCCCTTTGTACACTCAATGGCCCTAAAGACCACGAAGACAACCCTTCATCACAGCATCTCTAAGATACAGCCTTGCTTCTTCCCTATCTGTCTCTGGTGCTGCAGATGTACTCAGTCCAAGTGGAAAACTTGCTAGAAGGAAGGTGGGAAGTCGAGGGGGCAGGCAGGAGGGCCCTTACCTGATGACACAATTGCCTCGGTTAGAAGCAAAGATGACAATGGGGGCGATGGAAGATTCCAGGGCTCGGTGCAGGTAGGTAAAGCACTCGATATCCAGCATGTGGACCTCGTCGACAAAGAGCACCCCAGGAACCAGTTCTGCAACGCCCTGGTCAATGTACTTGTTCACCACTTTGTTGATCTCCCCTCGCAGTTTATCTAGATGAGGGATGGCAGGTCAGCACCAGCAAATAGCTCCCACTATGAGCTGACTTTCACCCAAACCCACCCTTGTCGCCTGGTTCCCTGGTTGTGAGGCCCCAGCAGGCCTGGGCCACACTCCAGTTTCAGTTATATCTTCTGAGACAGGAACAAACACACCTAAAGGCCACAAAACAGGAGGCTTTCCCTAAAGTTATTTGGCTAGCCCCAAAAGGGCTGTGCAAAGGAAGACCAACACCTCCTCACACTCCCCACCCCACCTCACTTTCTCATTCTCCCAACTTGATGATCCAGTTCAAACCTGATCTCAGAGACTAGCAGACTTGGAGCCCAGGATACCAGTTTTCATATGCAAATCTTCCTGTTCTGTGTTCTGTAAATGACCCTTCTTGTGACCATATATGACAGTGCTAAGGTTAATCAGCCTTCAATCAGCCCTCACTGGAGAAAAACGTGGCTTCTAGCTCCTAGAAGATGAGGTTATCTAGAGTCATATATAAGTCACCCAAGGTCACAGCCCAGTAGGGTCTGGTCACAAACAGAACCAAAAGTCCTGCAGGAGTTGATGCCTCTCCTCAAGTAAGAACTGCCTCTCTCAGGTAAGAACTGCCTGAGAATAAAGAACTCAGGGTAAAAGACAGTGGCTGTTGCTGGGCGCAGCACACATACCTGTGCCCCCAACACTGGGGAGGCTGAGGCAGGAGATACAGAGTGCAAGATTCCAGACTACACAATAACACCCTGTCTCAGCAGCCACACAAAGCCAAGGGGAAAACCAGACACAGTTTCTCTAGAAGAACTGTCTAGCTGCTCCTCTGGCTGAGACCTCCATGGTCACAGAGACTTCAGTGTGTCACTCACACTTCAGAGAACACAGGTGGGGAGAGAAGGGCGGTGTAACGGGCACACAGGAGAGTGGGGAGGAAGGTGGCACTGTCATGGCAGCAGAGTGTACCCACTTCTCAACCTCCCTACAGGACAAGAAACTCTAGGTGTGTGGGGCCAAAAGCATACTACTGACTGTCTAGATAGAGCACAGACGACAGGGCTAGGCTGTGATCTAAGAGGAGGGAGGACACCAATCCCACACACACTTTGCTTAGAGCTGCACACAGAACCAGAGCCCAGCACCTAGGGTCCTGATCCTGCTGCAGGTTCCAGAATGACAGAACACTGACTCTTACCTGTGATCTCTGTCTTTTTTGGCTTCATCAACTGGCCCATCATGGACAGGATATCTTGGCCCCCCTGGAGAAAAGAAGACTCAGTCAGCCTTGCTGTCTAAGGAGGATACCAAAACTTAATTTTCCTGCTTCATATAGGTTTCCAATGCCGATGTATTTGAGACTCCAACACAAGTCCCCTGGAACGCTTAATAAGCTTTTATTTTCATGTCTGTTATGTATATATGTATTTTTTTTTTTTTTGAGACAGGGTTTCTCTATGTAGCCCTGGCTGTTCTGGAACTTGCTCTATAAACCAGGCTGGCTGTGAACTCAGAGATCCCCCTGCCTCTGACTTCTGAGGGCTAGGGTTAAGGCCTGTGCCACCATGCCAACTCCCTTGAGAAGCTTCTGAACACAGAGGAACTTTCACAGACTTCAGACCTGTAGGAATCAAATAAATTCTTTCCACTGAGAGTATAGTGGGGAGGGTGGCCTCCTCTCCTCACTGTATCTTTTTAAATTCGTTATTCCTGAATTAGCCACAAAGAACCACACACTTGCCCCTGGACACAAGCTCTTCTATGACTCGAAGCTTTGGTACAGTCTGTACCATCTTCTCTTCTTCCTAAAGAGCTGCTCTGTTGGTGCTCAGACCCCCACACAATTGCTGACTTGCTCCTGACCCCTCAGCCTAAAGCAGAGGCTTCTGGGGTCAGTTTGGGGACAGACATCTACCTCCTAAAGGCACCTGCTGGTCTAAGACTAGTGTCAACAATCTCTTGAGCAAAGCCTTCAAACTCCTCTCCTGATGAAGAGGTGGCCTAGGGAGGATAAAAAGGAATGCAACCTAAAAGGCCGCCAACAAGGAACATGTGTACTCTGGTTCTTCGAACCATGTTTCCCAGAGATGTGGTGAGGGGATGCCATCCTTCCCTATAGTCATCAGTCAACGTCTAAGTAGCCACTGTCCCTCCAGAGCTGCAGACTTGATTCCAACTCAAAGCTAAAGGTGCTGAGGCCTTGCTCAGTGGAGGGAAGGTCGGAGCTGTGCTAGGCTTTCAGAAACCTGTGAGGCTCACAAAGCACTTGCGCCCTCCTGCCAGTAACACTCTGAGCATTCAGGCACGAGCCAAGGCTGGACAGAAGCCAGGGAGGAAGCTGGCTAGCTCAGGGCGGGAGGCTTGGCTGGGAGAAGAAATAGCCCAGGAAATCATCTGTGACTGCTGCACTAGAATGGGAACAAAGGAGTCCTGCGTAGCTCATGCCCATGCTAATTGCTGAACATCACAGACAAAAAAGGAGTGCTTGCCTCCAAAGTGACAGCAAGATCTTGACGATTCATCCCCAGAGCTTCCAGAAAGAGACAAAAGGCAAGTGTGCTACCCACAGTGGCACAGCAGTACCTGAGGCCTTGCATTGGCCACATCCAGGTCATGCAAGGTCACGTCCTGTATGATTTCCTTCTTCTTGTGCACATCTCCCTTTGGCAAAGGGACATACTCTTCAGCTTCAAGGTCAAACTCTGTGGCATAGGTATCACACCTGCCTTGCCTCTGTGGACAGAGAAACATAAATGCTATGCGGGTTTTCACTGCTCAGTCCTCAAATGACAGAATGTTCAATGACACAAAAGGTTGGTTCCCAACTGTAGCCTAACAAGGATAGTCTCCCTGACAATTTCCCAATGTGCCCACTGTCCTCTGCCAAGAAAAGGAGGCTATCGGCAGGTTGGAGATACCCAATACTTTCTCCAGAGTCCCCCCAACACCCGTAACTGTATGCAATTCCCGATAAAGGGCAAATCCAGTAGATTAACTGGAGACAGAGGGAGCTGCTCAGCCTCTTTTGTAGGTGGGTGATTTACTGCATGATATCAAGTATTATGCTCATCCATTAAACAGTGAGCAACCCTGTACAGGACACTGGGAATCAGATACGGAAAGAATGCCAGCTAATGCCGCATTCCTTCCCACATGCATATATCTTGGAAAGAAAATACCAGAGAGATAAAGGAAGATTAAATACACTGCACATTTCAATTTGAAAATGACTAAAGTTGTTTTGGTCTCTCACCCTGTACTCCCCCTCTAAACAGGTCTTAGTATTTCTAACAGACTGTCTGTTTTCATCATGAGAAGGTTAAAGAATGAAGATAAAGGAAAAGAAAGAAACTTTATAATACGCAGAGGGACAACTCTGCCCTTCCCATGGCATGGCACCAGGCAGTGCCCACCCTCCTCCTGCACCCAGGTCTTCCCATGACACACAAATCAGACACAGTGCTTTGTCCCATGAAGAAAGGACATTACCTTCACAGCTCCACTATTTGCTTCAATGTAAATCACATCTCCAGCCTCTACTCGCTCTTTCTGCAAACTTTCAAAAATACTGGGGTCCAGCTGAAAAAAACAAGGGTGACTCATAGAACTGCAATGCATATTTGACTTTTTAGCACGCTGTGAGGTGCCTCTTCATGGGATACCGAGAGGCCAGCAACTGCATGGAGCATCCATCAGTGGGGAGCATGAAAGCCAGAGCACATCAGAGTGGGATGCGGGTGAGCAGTTCAGGGAGAGAAGAGGAAGTGGGCCCACAAGTCAGTCACAGGGTACCAGGACACCATGGTTCACCTTCCTTAGTTTTAGAGGCCAGAAAGGAGCAAGGTGGGAGTTCGTAGATGTCTCTAACTTAGCTTTTAAGTATGAACAATGCTGACCATGGAACCACAGCCCTATTATCCCTCTCCATTTGACTGCACTATGCTCTTCCCCTCCCTCAGGTAGCCCTGGACCTTCCTAACACAGAACTTGCCAGTACCCGCTTACCAGGTTAGTATCCTGCCAGGCTCATGATTTCCTTGATTCCTCATCTACCTAAACTGCATCAAGACACTATCATAGATGCATAAACTTCAAAATGAGACATAAGCTAGAACTCTCCCAGGTTCTGCGTCAATGCCAGTGCTCAGGGCCTGCCTATGGGCATAGGCAGACTGCCAAGAAGCACAGACAGGCCTGTGGCTTCCCTGGGCAGCTCAGACTCATGCCCTTGGCTACTGATGTTCTAGGACAGCATCTTTTAGACACATCTCTTTAGGCTAAACTTCAAAGAGAGATATTACTATGTGGTTGCAGTGGGGGAAAACCAGAGGTCTATTTTGAACACAACTGAAGAGTAAAAACTCAACACTGGGCAGAAGCCAAACAGGAAAAGACGTACTGTATGGCTCCATCTCTATGAAATGTCCCCGGCACATAGACCTACAGAGACAGAGAGCAGCTGCTCAGGACTAAGAATGGGACACAGGGAGGGACTATCAGTGGCTTGAGGTTTTTCTCTTTTACTTTTCTCTTATTTTCCTAAAAGAAACTGTCAGGGTAGCCTCATAGACAGGTCAAATCTAAGTTGCAGGCCTTTTAGAATAAGATACACTCAAGAATATATCACACGTTTTGTGTGTGTGTGTGTGTGTTTATAGTAGTTTATTTCCCAAATGAATTGGCTTAAGTTGTGATTACTGAAAAGGTGCTGCCTCCTACTAGGAAACCCCATGAGTATAGAACGAAGCCTGAACATTGTGTTCAATAGAGAGAGCTACCGAGGCAAACTCCTGGGATGAAGAACCCTGTCAGGAAAAAAGAGAAAACAGCTCTTTGAAGAAGTGACATTTTTATGCTCTCCGTAAAACATTAACCAAGAAACAACCTCAGAATCACAGAACCAGAAAAATCAGAGTGGAGTAAAAACAGAAATTACCCAGTTGATCTAGCACCTTAGATGAAGTGTTGGGTCCATAGAGCCCAGTTAACTTTCTGGGGTTGCAGAGCAAGCTGCCAGGCAGATCTATATTGCCGGGTGAGAGCCAGCCCTGCCACGCACTCTGGATTGGTTAATGCAGGTTGCATGGAGTCTGTGACCAGTGCTAAATTCCCTTGAAGAGAGGTATGGTCCGTCTACATACACAAACTGACAGCATCTATTGAAGATGTCAGCTCCAGGCCAACACACACACTCACAGAGGGCCTGATGACGTTTTCTGGTCATTGTGGCAATAGCTAAAGCAGAGCTAGGACAGACGTGAATATCCACCTCTCATTGTGGATCTAAAACTACAAGTTTCATCCCCAGGACTGTGTGAGATAAGCAATTAGCACTCCCAGTAGCAGACAGACAGCTGCTCAGAGACCACATCGCTTGTCTGTAATGGAAGAGACAAAGCTAAAAGATAAAACAAAAGTTAGCAAAGCTAGAGATTCCTTTTGACTTTAAAGTCTGTGCTCTGATCTCCAGCATTCCAGCTTGTGTCCTAAAGGACAACAGGAACATGATAATGCTCAAGGGTCAGACAAAGGCCCGCTCAGTACACTGCAGGCCTCGAGCTTCAAGCATGGGAGCCTATCAAGAGCTGCTGTAAGGGTCCTGCAGCCCACCGAGCTAGCTGCCCTGCAACTCGGACAGACTCCTCAAGGTGTTGCTTTCTGTGTGCATCAGAGGGCTAGGGCCTTGGATACGAAGTATCATATGGAATATGGCATGGCAGAGACAGGCTTGCCACTTACCTACCAGCTCATTCTAATGCACGCATGTGGTTTTCTAGGAGGAAGAGAGTAGCAGCTACAGCCTCTGAGTCTTCAAGTGCCAGGTCCTGTACCATCATTTAACACCTTCACGATGACCTGTGCAGCCCCACGGTAACAGTGCACAGAACACAGGCAGAAGTCACACTGTCCCCCAGAGTCACACAGCACTGGGAGTTAAGGAAAGAGCCCCACAGACTCACCTTCAGCTGTTTGGTTCCTTTGGCAGTCTTGAGTCCTATGATCACATGGCTGATAGTTTTGCCATAACCACCCATGGGGTTCTCTGTCTCACATGGAGTGAGCTCTGTCACCTCCCCTTCATAAACTTCCTTCGTCTCTTTTATCCGAAGTCCTGGAAGAGATAGCAAAGTGGCTATGAGAAGAAGAACCATCTCTCAGAGGCCACTTTTTTCTCACACACCTACACGCCAAAATTCTCAGCCCCAAACATCCATGCCAAATCAACTTTAATAACGTAAGTGGAAGGATGCCACTGTGGACAGAAAAGCAGTAGAGACAAGCGCAAACTGGAGGTGCTGCAGGGTGTACAAGAGAGATCTGATTGCTTAACTCCTAAGGATTTATTTTTGTTTTCTTTTAATTATGTGTACACATGTGAGGATGTGCACATGTGAGTGAGAGCAGGTGCCTGCACAGGCCAAAAGAGAGCACTGGATCCCCTGGAACAGGGTTACAGGCAGTTGTGAGCCACCCTGCATAAGTCAGGCAACTAAACTCAGGCCTTCTGCAAGAGCATGTGATTGAGCCATCTCCCTGGAAACTTATTTCAACTTAAAAAAAGAATCTTTTAAGCATGTATTTGTTTTGTTTGTACATGCATGTATGTAAGTACAGGAATGCATATGTGGAGGTCAGAGGGCAAACTGTAAGAGTCATTTTTCCCTTTCCACCATGGGGATTCTGGGAGTTGAATGAAGGTAAACAGGCACATACATTTATCCACTGAGCTATCCCACCCACCCTTGATCTCAGTCTTTAAAGCGTCTTTCTAGATTCAAGTCCAGAAGTAGATATCATTCCCAGCACTGCCCCTAGACCTGCACTTTCAAGGAGTGACCTCTGTTTTGAGCTGATAACCATCTGAACCCACAGGATTCTACTTGCCAATCAGTGACTACAAAACCTGTCTCTCATTCCCCTAAAAACCACAGAATAACCCACTATCCATCTATGACACCCATAGCTAAGCAAGGGATCCTGTAGCAACTATAGATGACCCTTGACCCTACCATGCGCTCTCAGGTTTGACCTCTCCACCTATTCAGCAAAGAAGCTCAGCACCGCTCTGAGCCACACTCTATTTGACTTTAGGACACTTCTAGGGCTAGTGCTCAGTTCCACTGCACACACAGGAAGCCAGCCCAGCATTCTCCTTCCTCTTGACAGACTAAGCCTGTGTCTCTCCACACCAGGTGCTACAGCCATCCCATAAGCATGCACTCAAAGTCAGCTCCTCGGCCAGCTCTTAGCTAGAGCCTAGTCTCCATCTAACTTGATTTGCCCAAAGGAAACTCTAGAGGAATTTAAGATGTGTTTCAATCGATCTCTTACAGAAAGCTCATCTGTATCCTGGTGCAGGCAATGTGTGTCAACACATGGCACTTCTCAGACAGAGCAATGTGAGAGTTGGGTATCTGACAATCTGAGGGATTATTGATCATTTTTATGAGTGTCACAATGGTATTATGATTTAACATGTGTGTGTGGCACATGTATGTGATTCCCCAGGAAAGCCAGAAGAGGGCATCTGATCCCTTGGAGATGGGGCTTTAGGTGACTGTGAGTCACCTACAAGAATGTTGGGATTTGAACTCTGGTCTCTGTGATTGGCAAGCATTCTTTCTTCTCCTTTTTTTTTTTTTTTTTTTTTTTTGGTTTTGCGAAACAACAGTCCTAGCCGTCCTGGAACTCACTTTGTAGACCAGGCTGGCCTCCAACACACACAGAAATCCACCTGCCTCTGCCTCTCAAGTGCTGGGATTAAAGGTGTGTGCCACCACTGCATGGCTGAGAAGTAAGCATTCTTTTTTTTAAAGATTTAATTATTTACTATATATAGTGTTCTGTCTGCATGTATGCTTGCAGGCCAGAAGAGGGCACCAGATAGAATTACAGATTGTTGTGAGCCGCCATATGGTTGCTGGGAATTGAATTCAGGACCTGGAGAAGAGCAGGCAGTGCTCTTAACCACTGAGCCGTCTCTCCAGCCCAAGTAGGCATTCTTAGCAAAGACATCTCCCTCCAGTACTTGTGATTATTTTTTGAGTTCTTGTTTTTAAAAGACACATATTGAAATATATATGGATTAAACTTTTATTAAAAAAAAAAAAAAAAGACAGGCAAAATGGGCCCAGCAGGGAAAGAAACTTGCTACCAAGACTGACAACCTGAGTTGGATCCCTGAAACTCAAATGATAAAAAGAGAGGATCAATTCTTCTTCTGATAACCACACATGTGCTATGGTGTGTGCATATGCAAACATACTCTCAAGATACTCTCAAGTACTCAGAAATACACACACACACACACAAATGTAAAAAAAAATTAACAGATCTGCAATTTGCTTTAAAACAATCTTGAAAGGGACTGATGAAGCCTTATGTCAGTCTCACTGTGAACTGAAGCTGGTGACGGGAGAACTTGATGACTTTTGTACATTTTCCATGGTAAAGTTAAAAAGAAAAAACAAACACTACTCCCCACCCTCCATCCAGAATGCTAACATTAGAAGGCATGTGGTGCCAAAAATTCAGTTCTGAAAAGTTACTTTAAGGTCTGTGTTCTGCTGCTAGGAACATAACCAAACAGAATGCTACAGCCTATCACCCTTCGAATGGAACAGCCACAACGAAGTGGCACAGGCAATAATGGTCACAGCAGCATCACAAACAATCTCTTCAACAGTGAAAGAGAAAATGAAGTTACAGTATGCTCACACAAGAGAATATTACCTAGCAGTGCAAGGCTATAGTTACATGTAACAGTGTGGATGAATCTTGCACAGAGAACACTGGGAAAGGCGCCATCAGCACAGAAGAAAATAAATGTGAATTCAAAGCAGGCATGACTTCTCTATAGAGTGAGAAATCAAGACCATCCCTTGTGTGAAAAGGGACAGTGACAAGAAGGAGACACTTTGGGCTTCTGGTGCATCATTGTTATAACAGCTGATCTTAAGAGCTTTGAGAACGAGGATGTTTTGTACATTTTTTGCACATTAGCTCAAAATAACAAGGTCAATTTAAAAGGTAAAGTGAGCACGGCTGTGAGACCTGGTGAGGGGACACAAGCACTGTGAGGACGCAGCTCTGCTCCTCTGCTGGCTCTGTGCTCACGGTCCTCATCTCCAGACCATTCAAAGGGCACCTGCTCCAAATGTCAGGGGCTGGGGACATCATCAGTAGTTTACGCTCTACAGCAGATCCTACAGCTAGGCTCCGCAGAGCCCTAATGTACAGTACACAAAGCCTACTCTTTTCACAAGAGTGGGCACAATGACTGCTCCTGATTGCAGGATGCCAATCCCCACCACTCAGCTACCTGCTGATACAGAAACGTCACAAGGCCACACTGGCCGGGTGTGAAGCACTCTCTATCACCTCCCCATCTCAAATGTAGCCATTCCCTTATCATGGGCTCAGTGCCAGCTTTCTCAGAAACCTAATCAGGACAGACACTCCAATAGTCCAGTTGAGGAGCACTTTGCTCTTCCACTATCCACCTGATAGCCTAGAAAATGGAGGCTCTGGAACAGCCCCAAGCAAGGCGTACACTGCCACTTTATTTACCGAATTCTCAGCTCCTGGGTATTGAGAACAGAATACTTCAAACAGAATGCATCAGAAGATTGTGACAACCCAGAAACTGTCCTTCTGAGGGAGCTAATAGCAAATCTCGCACATCCCAAGAGCAGCTCCCTTGACTGCAACCCAAAATTCCTGCTGGAGGGCAGAGGCTGCCCATCGCTGACTGGTGCCTCTATTTGTTAGCCGCCTCTCTGTGCTGACAAGCTGGCAGGGGTGTGGGTGACGGACAATGAGACCTGCTGTTTGCTAGGAGAATGGCTGAGTGGTGCTATCTCTGGCAGAAATGACATAAATGACGGGTTTCATCTGCTGGCTCAGGTTTCTGAACCTTGACAGGGACCTTCATCACATCAAGGAAATAGCACAGACTCCTGGCTTTTCATTTCTGGTCAGCTTATGGCTTCCTCCCCACCCCCGCTGCCAACCTCGCCAGAATTCAAAGGCACAGGGCAGGAAGACAAGCAGGCCAGGCCTCCTTTCTAAAGCCAGTCGACGGCCTGCCCTTTATTCTGTTGGAGGATGGAGAAAGTTTTCTTTACCTTGCTCTCATCAACAGATGGGCAAACCTCTCCCCATCAGAAACTGCAAACCACAGCCGGGCGCTAAGATAATTCGTCTGTATTTTTCACAGTTTAAAGCAGTAAAATTATCCAAATGCACATGCCTACATGAGGCTCAGGGTTTTTTCAAATTTTGTCAGTGTCAGTAAAACAACTTTAAATGTGGGTGAGCGTTAGGAACAAACTCAAGTCCTCTACAACACAGCAAGTACTCCTAAGACTGAGCCCTCTCCAGCCCCTACTTTGTAGTTCTTTTAAACAATAAACCAATGTCTCTGACTTAAAATGGGAGTCACCCAGCGGCTGGGATGTGGTCTAGTGAGTTCCATCCTAGTACCCCTTAAAATATCTAAAAATGAACCATCTCAGAGTCTGATGCAAGCGGAGACAAGGCAAGAGGAAGCAGCATCACACAGCTCTATGCTTGGATCTTCCTCAAGGCCACCTGCTTCTCTCGCATGCTGGAAAACTTCAGGAAGCATCCACTACAGGCCAGGTCGGGGCCAGAAAGACCCACACCTCTCTCCACATTCCCACACTTCTCATCATCTCAAATGTAAACGCAGACCCTATAGCCTCTCTCTGCCCCACAACAGACCCTTCCATAAGCCCTAAGAATTCTACCATGGACTTCTCCAGAATCTAGTCACCTCCTGCTCAGACCCCAGTGGGTCTCCCTCTGCCATGCTTCAGTGAAGCGGAACTGTAGAGCTGGACTGGAGCCAACAGGCACCTTCTACTTCATTGCTTCAGCTTACACTCAGGGTAAAGGCCTGACCCTGCCCTGTGGCAGAACAGCAGACTATCTCAGCCCCTGCTTTCTCACCTACCTCTAGTGATCCACTATATTTCCTTAATATTTCCCATAAAAAAAGACAAAAATTTAAAAATAAAAAATTACTTGTTGGGGGTGTGTGCTAGTGAGATGCTCAATAGGTAAAGGGATTTCTGTACTAGCAGAAACCTAAAGTCAATCCTAGGAAGCCATGTAAAGGTAAAGAGAAGCTAGGCGGTGGTGGCACACGCCTTTAATCCCAGCACTTGAGAGACAGAGGTAGGTGGGCGGATCTCTGTGAGTTCAAGATCAGCTTAGTCTACAGAGTGAGTTCCAGGACAGGCTCCAAAGCTACAGAAAAACCCTGTCTTAAAAAAAAAAAAAAAAAAAAAAATAATAATAATAATAAATAAAAGTAAGAAGAAAACCAACTCCACAAATCCTAACTGCCACTGGCACACACAGCAAATGTGCCTACACATACATCATGTACCCCCTCCAATAATAATATTAAATACATTTTTTTGTTTTGTTTTTCAAGTCAGGGCTTCTCTGTAGTACATTTTTTTTTTTAAAGAAAAAAGTACTTTTAGCCAGGCAGTGGTGGCACATGCCTTCTTAGCACTTGGGAGGTAGAGGCATGTGGATCTCCAAGTTCGAGGCCAGTCTGGTCTATAGAGTGAGTTCCAGGACAGCCAGAGCTACACAGGAAAACCCTGTCTTGAAAAACAAACAAAGCGTTCTTTTCTGGGAGCTCGGGAGGTGGCTCAGTGGGACAGAGTACTTGCTCTGCAAGCATGGAGACTGAGCCTGGACTTCAGCACCCTTGTTAAAAAGCTGGACATGGTGTCACAAACACCTGTGATATTAGCACAGATGGGGGTAGGGCAGAGACAGAAAGATCCCTAAGGCTTCATGGCTACGAGCCTAGCTCCAGGTTCAGTGAAGCTGTCTGAGAAAATAGGGCAGAGTGACAGAGCAGGACACAGCATCCTCCGCTGGCCTCTGCACACACATGTGCAAAAGCCTCACACAGTCCACAGTCCACTCTGAGCGGAGAGGGATGCAGATGCCCACAGCACCCGAGCAGCCCTCAGCAGCCTGTCTTTGAACAGCAAGACCTGAAAATCAATCTAAATGTCCATCTTCACAATAGGGCTACCCACACAGCTACAGGAGCCCATGTTTCCAGAGCAATTTGCAAAAAACGAATCTGAGGACATACCTAGCACTAGACCAACAGATACAATCCTTAAAGATCATCTGGGAGTCCTATGTATGAGCATTAACTCAGAAGAGGCCATTCTCTCCCACAGTCAGTCTCCAAGCCTGGGCTACAGAAAGCAGGCTGACCTGAGTTCCAACTGGCTTTGCTACTTACTAGTTATGCCACTGGCCAAGTTCGTTAACCTGATTCCCCAAATGCCAAATACAGACAGAAAAGTTTGGCTAAGGGAACCAACGTTCTGGCATATAACAGACACTGTAGCAGCAGTGTAGGCCCTAAGAGGCTGGCATCACAAGTCTCAAAGTTTGGCCAGTCCCTAGTATCCTTGCTTTGACAAGTCACGACTCCTTTGGCCTGCCACTGAGGACCAGATACTATAGCAGCTCCGCACTCAATGAGTGGCTTGAGTCAAAGCCTGTTCAATGGACAGCCACCCTGGAAGGCAGGGGCACTAAGGAAACCTGGCTCTTGCTCGCTTTCTTGCGCTCTCTCTCTCTCTCTCTCTCTCTCTCTCTCTCTCTCTCTCTCTCTGTGTGTGTGTGTGTGTGTGTGTGTGCCTAAAACGATCTCTTTAGCCAGTGTGGTGGCACATCCCAGTACTTGGAGGCAGAGGTAGGCAGATCTCTGGGAGTTTGGGGCCAGCCTGGTCTACATAGCAAGTTTCAGAACAACCAAGACTATATAGTGAGATTCTGCTTTTCTTGAAGAGGCTGGTGCTGAGGTCAAACCTGGAGTTTTGCATGTGCAAGCACACCCTTAAGCCATACTCTGATCCTGACTTACATTCATTTTCCCCAAGTGAAGAACCCAAGTGCCATAACTGGGGTCCACAACTGCCCCAGCTGCTGGAGCACTTTGGTTAGAACACCGGGGTTTTGTCATTCATGTGCAAGCATAATGGCAATGTGCCAAAGGAGAAACAGATACAAATCCTGTCATATGGCATCTTTACAACCAAGAGGCTTCAAGGCACCTGGAGATGAAAGCCACTTTCCCACCGTCCCCACACTCATCACTCACCAATGGCCCTGCGGAAGTTCTCCATCAGCACCTCTGTCTTCTTGATCTCAGTTGAGTACACTTCACTACCCACCATCGGGCAGAAAGGGACTTTACTGCCCAGCTCCTGAGCAATAGCCAGAGCCAAGGCTGTCTGTAGAGGACAAGAACAGGAAGACATTTGCTTAGTGCTAGAAATGGTCATTCAGAGACACAGGTTATTAAAACAGCATCTGCCGGGAGCAGTGAAATCTCATCCTCTATCCTCACAGGCATGTTTCCATGTCAGAGGCTGGCTCTGTGCACTCTGAATATCATACACCCCACCTTGATCACCATTATACTTACAAGGGATGCCCCAATTAAGGCCTGACTGCAAGTGCTTCACAAGACCCCCACATCTAAGCCGATGCTACTGTTTTCTTCACTCTACCATGGAAGGAACTAGACACAGCCCAGGTGCCACACCCTAGAAAGGGGCACATCTCGACTGGCAGTGGTTCTCACCAGAAAGAGCACCATCTTCCTGACTCTTCTCTCTCAGCCTCAAACAGCATCTGGCCTGTCTGCACAGGCTACTACAAGGCCCTAGACTTCTTTCTGTTTGTACACACACCACAAACACCAACCTATAGGTCAGTAGAAGTCAGCATTGAAGGGATGTGTCACTTAATGTCCACTTTATATTAAGTGGCCCACAAGGGAAGGAAACCTAGGCAGTGTTTTTGACACGAGTCACATTAGCACACTCTGGGAAACACTGCTGCAGAAGTGGGGCTGAGAAGGCTGCAGCGGAGTCAACTGCTGCAGGGTGATGAAAACCACACAGAACCAGTTTGTGGGCAACGTGATCTAGCCTAGTACTTTAATCTTTCATTTGACTGATGAGGCTGCCAGCTTTTACTCCCAATGGCGGCGGATAGCACTGCCATCCAGTTTCCGTCTCACAGCCTACTTCTTTCTGCACTTTACCTTATGTTAATTTGCTGCCAGATTGTACTATCTTGAAACCATCACCGAAAGGGATTGAAAGGAGTAGGAAGCATCGTTGTCAGGTCATCTGTACATGCTGTCTGTCGCTCTTAGACACTTGCCTTTCTTCCTTGGTATTTGCCCTATCTCTACTCCACCCGGCCTTGCTCAGCTAGCCTCTGCCTGCCATAGTTGATTACCTGCAGCCATTTTTTCCCAGAATAAAATTAAAGAGAGATTTTTCCTAAACAAGGCATACAGCGACATTCTCCCCCTGCTCCCCACTTAGCCAGAGTTTAAAGTGGCAAAAAGACTCATCTTTTGGGGGTTGGGGCCAAAGTCAGATAGGCACCATAGGCCAGCCATGAAATCTTCAACAAAGGATTGATCTAGATGCTTAAAAATGTCAGTGCAGGTCTGAGGAGATGGCTCAGGAGACACAGACACTGCGGTTGAGGCTCACAAGCTGAGGTGGACCCCTGGAAGGCCCACAATGGAAGAAGGAAGCTAGCTCCCAGTTATCACCTGACCGCCACATGCACACCATGGCAGGCACAAACCAACCCCGCAAATTAAGTAAATGTAATGTTTAAATGTCAGCATCATTAAGAGAAAACAAAGCAAAATGGCGGGGACCGTAACTCTTCTAAATGAAAGGAAGGTAAAGAGACATAGGGTTTACTGCCAGGGTATGG